>NC_134410.1:124132160-124237160 GCF_038048845.1 Mixophyes fleayi | reverse complement strand
GTGAGTTAAAAGTGTAAGAAAGTAAGTGTAAGAAAGAGTAGTATGTGAGAAAGATTGAGAAATCTTTTCATACATTGACTGTTCTTTTAGAACAGCCAAGTATATAAAGAATGCTGGACAAACAATTTAACACATCATCATGGAGAGAACCCAATAACCAGCCCCATCCCCCAGTCTGGGGATTCAAACCAGGACCTCCAGCATCACAGTCAGCAACCCTGGCCACTAGTCCACTGAGCCAGTACATGATGTCAGCAGCAGTGAGACTTATATCAATGTCATCAAGGGGCCTGAAGCAAAATCAAAGGAGCTGTAAATGTTACCAGGCTGGGGATTTGAACAAGGGAATCTATATAAATGGTAAACAAATCACCTATGTACTAGGCCACCAAGCTAGAACATTTCTTACAGATATGTAGAGTCTTTTCTCATGGACTTCATCAAGCCTGTTGCTTCCTTCTTTGAACAGCACCTGATACTTTTCTCAATGTCTTCAATCAGTAACTTTACTGGGACCTGTAGTTTAGAAACATGGCCCATTCCTGATACAAAGTTACTGATTGAAGATAGTGAGAAAAGTGTTATCTGCTGCTTAAAGAAGGAAGTGGCTCAGTGAGCTAGTAGCCAGGTTCTTTATCTGCAGTGATAGAGGAGATGTTGGTTTGAATCCTGTGTCTGGTGTCTCTTTATTAAATTGAATTTTGCAGCAGTCGGATTGAAGAGAGCGAGAAAAGCTGCAAAATTTCTATGTAGAGCAAGTGGCTTATTGGGCTTGTAGCCAGTTAGTTTACTTGCAGTGATAGAGGAGGCTTAGGTTTGAATCCCCTGTCTGGGTTCATTTTAGTACATTGAATGTTGCAGCTGACTGAAGACAATGAGAACAGTATAAGTTAGTTCAATTGACTAGTAGTGAGGTGCCCATGGACAGTCATAGTACAGGTCCTGCTTTGCATTCTGAGTGGCTTCCTTTTATCACATTTCATGTTGCAACAGGCTTGATGAAGTCCATGAGAAAAGCCAACACAAGTTCTAGCTTGGTGGTGCAGTACATAGGTGATCTGTTTATGGTTTATATAGATTCCCTTGTTTGAATCCCCAGCCAGGTAACATTTACAGTGCTTTTGATTTTGCTCCAGGCCCCTTGATGACATTGATAAATGTCTCACTGCTGCTCACAACATGTACTGGCTCTTGGTTGGCTCAGTTGACTAGTTGCCATGTTGTGGACTGTGGTTGTGAAATCAAAAGGAGGTCCTGGTTTGATTCCCCAGACAGGCTTGATGGTCCTTCCTATGTCATTAGCCTGATCTGGGGCTGGTTATTGGGTTCTCTCCATGATGATGTGTTAAATTGTTTGTGCAGCATTCTTTAATATACTTGGCTGTTGTGTCTAAAAGAACAACAGCCAGTTTATGAAAAGTATCTTTTAACTACTCTTTTAACTACTCTTTTAACTACTCTTTTAACTACTCTTTTAACTACTCTTTTAACTACTCTTTTAACTACTCTTTTAACTACTCTTTTAACTACTCTTTTAACTACTCTTACTAGAAACTCTAGTTGAGCACTTTGCTGCTTGCCCACTAACTTATGCCCCTCAATGTGAATAAACACAGGTCACCCTTCAGGTAAGTAGGACAACTCTTTTAAATATCATTAATCAGGCAGGTGCACCAAAGGAACAAAGGGGATTTGAACCAGGATCTCAGCCATCTAGTGAGAGGTGAGCATCTGGCTACTGGTCATCTGTGCCAACACAGGGTGTTAGCAATTGGGGGAGATTTTTCTCACAATGTCTTCAACAAACCAGGTGTAAAATCCAAGGTACAAAAGGTACAGCTGTTTGGGGATTTGAACTAAGACCTTGACCACCTCTACAAGCAGAGAACCAGGGTACTAGTCCTCTGAGCCAGCTTAAGCTTATATGAGTGACTTTCCTCAATGTCATACTTCATCCTGGTGCATCAGGCAAGGTAATTAAAAGAAGCATGTCTCAGGGTTCAAACCAGAGACTCCAAAATACGCTGTGACCAGAGAACCTGGACACTAGTCTACAGAGCCAGATTGTCTGTCAGATACAAGCAGGAGATTATGCTCAATGTCATCAACCAGCCTGGTGCAACATCCAAGGTACTAACAATGATGTCTGGAGGAACATAAACCAGGACCTCAACATCTCTGCTAGTAGAGCACATGGGTACTAGTCCAGTGACCCAGCACAGTATATTTAGGAGGTAAGACTTTTCTAAATGTCACCAAGCATGTGCAATATTCTAAGTACTAAAGTTATACCTGTCTGCAGATTGAATCCTGGGACTCTACCATCACTGGTGGTGGCTTGTTGGACCAGCTCATGTACTTTTCTCAATGTAACCACCTGGCCTGGTGTAACATTCATGGTAGTAAGAGAGAACACACCGAGGGATTCAAGTAACAATCTCCACCATCACAGCCAAATGAGTACCTGGCTTCTAGACATCTCCATCACAGCCAGGTGAGTACTGGGCTTCTAGACATCTCCATCACAGCTAGGTGAGTACTGGGCTTCTAGACATCTCCATCACAGCCAGGTGAGTACTGGGCTTCTAGACATATCCATCATAGCCAGGTGAGTACTGGGCTTCTAGACATCTCCATCACAGCCAGGTGAGTACTGGGCTTCTAGACATCTCCATCACAGCCAGGTGAGTACTGGGCTTCTAGACATATCCATCATATCCAGGTGAGTACTGGGCTTCTAGACAACTAAGCTAGCTTTTGCCATCCGTGTTTCTGGATATTTTCCTCAATGTTATCAACCAGCCTGGTGAAACATTCAAATGCCTAAAAAAATTAAACCTGCCTTAGGGCTCAAACCCAGAACTCTTCCATTGCTGTCAGTAGAGCACCAAGCTACTAGACCACCAAACCAACTTGTTGGTCATGTTAGTGTAGAGACTTTTCTCAATGCCATCAATGAGCCCAGCTTCTCAATGTCATCAGAGACTAGTGCAGCATCCAAGATACTAAAAGGAAGTTTACCTGCAAAATTAAACCTGAGCCTCTACTACAGGCAGTGTATTCAAACCTGGGCAGAGTTATCTTACTCCTTTCTGCTACTCAGCTGGAAGCTCTCCAATCCCCAGCAGAGATATGACTGTCTCAGGCACAGTTCACTCATTTGAATATCAAGAACAAGGGTGCCCCAATTATACAGGACCAACTGGTACAACGAGAGACAAATTCAACACCTTGAACTCTTTGTCATGTTCCTCAAGCAATTAGTGAATATATTTTTTGCAGTGTGCCAGGCCACAG
Source organism: Mixophyes fleayi (assembly GCF_038048845.1). Classification (NCBI taxonomy): domain Eukaryota; kingdom Metazoa; phylum Chordata; class Amphibia; order Anura; family Limnodynastidae; genus Mixophyes; species Mixophyes fleayi. Next base: position 124,233,863 of record NC_134410.1, on the reverse strand, counting down.
TATCCTGCTGAAAGAGGCCACTGTCATCAGGGAATACCGCTGCCATGAAGGGGTGTACTTGGTCTGCTGCAACATTTAGCAAGGTGGTACGTGTCAAAGTAACACCCACATGAATACCACGACACAAGGTTATCCCTGCAGAACATTGCCCAGATCATCACACTGCCTCCGCCGGCCTGCCTTCTTTGCATCGTGCATCCTGGTGCCATGTCTTGCCCAAGTAAATGATGCACACACACCCAGCTATCCACATGATGTAAAAGAAAACGTGATTCATCAGAGCAGGCCACCTTCTTCCATTGCTCCATGGTCCAGATCTGGTGCTCACCTGCCCATTGTAGGCGCTTTCGACGGAGGACAGGGGTCAGCATGGGCAGTCTGACCGGTCTGCGGATACGGAGCAAGCTGTGATGCACTGTGTGTTCTGACACCTTTCTATCATAGCCACCATTAACCTTTTCAGCACTAAGTTAGATAGCGTTTCTCCTTTGTTTTTGTTTAAAACTGGACAACGGAAGAAGGGGAAGGTTTGGGGAGAGTGGGTTCAGATACAGTGTGAAACAACATTTCAAAAGCTATTAAACAAAAATTATTTAAAGCAGTGTGGCTGGATTTTTTTCAGATATTTATTTTAAATAGGGTGCAGTGCACCGCTGTATATCATTGCAAATGTACTGATTTGTTTTTATATTGTGCTGTATTTCTGTATAGCAAATGTATTTCTAATGTATTATCCCAGGTTAGAGGAAATCTGTTTTGCTGAAGGAAGGAAAATGTTTGTCACGATCAGCACTCACCTGAGCCTGCATGACGTGTGTGTGACAAAGGGTTCATCAAAAAATAACAACTTGGTCTGTCTAAAATTATTAAATCTTTCCCTATCTAAGCCATGGTACAATAATGAGTGTCTGCAGACAACAGTGAAGCATGGTGGAGGTTTGGGCTGCATTCAGCAAATGGAGTTGGGGATTTGATCAGGATTAATGGTGTCCTCAATGCTGAGAAATACCAGCAGGTACTTATCCATCAAGCAATACTATCAGGAGGCGTCTGATTGGCTCCAAATTTATTCTGCAGCAGGACAAGGACCCCAAACACACAGCCAATGTCATTAAGAACTATCTTCATCGTAAAGAAGAACAAGGATTCCTGGAAGTAATGATACGGCCCCCACAGAGCTCTGATCTCAACATCACCGAGTCTATCTGGGATTACATAAAGAGACAGAAGGATTGAAGCAAGCCTACATCCACAGAAGATCTGTGGTTCTCCAAGATGTTTGGAACAACCTCCCTGCCGAGTTCCTTCAAAAACTGTGTGCAAATGTACCTAGAAGGATTGATGCTGTCTTGTAGGCCAGTGGTTCCCAAACTTTTGCAGTTCGCGGCAACCTTAGAGTCTCCAAATTTTTTCAAGGCACCCCTCCAAATAATTACTGAGCAGTCCTGTTTTAGAAGTAGTTGGGTCAAAAAATTGTAATAAGTATTTAGGTCACGACAGAAATACTTATTTAGTTGTATGCAAAAATGCCCCTCTGCATCCAGACACTCTGCCCCCAGACACTCTGCCCCCTCTGCATTCAGGCACACTGCCCCCTCTGCATCCAGACACTCTGCCCCCTCTGCATCCAGGCACACTGCCCCCTCTGCAACCAGGCACACTGCCCTCTCTGCAACGAGGCACACTGCCCCCTCTGCAACCAGGCACACTGCTCCCTCTGCATCCAAGCACACTGCCCCCTCTGCATCCATGCACACTGCCGTCTCTCACGTTGCCCCCTCTGCCCTCTGTCCCCCTCCTCTGCCCTCTGTCACGCTGTCCCCCTCCTCTGCTTTCTGTCACCCTCCTCTGTCCTCTCTCATGCTGTCACCCTCCTCTGCCATCTGCCCTCCTCCTCTGCTCTCTGTCCCCCTCCTCTGCCATCTGACCCCCTCCTCTGCCATCTGTCCCCCTCCTCTGCCATCTGTCCCCCTCCTCCTCTGCCATCTGCCCTCCTCCTCTGCCCTCTGTCCCCCTCCTCCTCTGCCATCTGCCCTCCTCCTCTGCCCTCTGTCCCCCTCCTCTGCCATCTGCCCTCCTCCTCTGCCATCTGACCCCCTCCTCCTCTGCCATCTGCCCTCCTCCTCTGCTCTCTGTCCCCCTCCTCTGCTCTCTGACCCCCTCCTCTGCCATCTGACCCCCTCCTCCTCTGCCATCTGCCCTCCTCCTCTGCTCTCTGTCCCCCTCCTCTGCTCTCTGTCCCCCTCCTCTGCCCTCTGTCCGCCTCCTCCTCTGCCCCCTCCTCCTCTGCCATCTGTCCCCCTCCTCCTCTGCCCTCTGTCCCCCTCCTCCTCTGTCCCCCTCCTTTGCCATCTGTCCTCCTCCTCCTCTGCCATCTCTCCCCCACCTCCTCTGCGATCTGTCCCCTTCCTCCTCTGCCATCTGTCCCCTTCCTCCTCTGCCATCTGTCTCCTTCCTCTGCCATCTGTCCCCCTCCTCCTCTGCCATCTGTCCCCTTCCTCTGCCATCTGTCCCTTTCCTCTGCCATCTGTCCCCCTCCTCCTCTGCCATCTGTCCCCTTCCTCTGCCATCTGTCCCTTTCCTCTGCCATCTGTCCCCCTCCTCCTCTGCCATCTGTCCCCTTCCTCCTCTGCCATCTGTCCCCCTCCTCCTCTGCCATCTGTCCCCTTCCTCTGCCATCTGTCCCCCTCCTCCTCTGCCATCTGTCCCCTTCCTCTGCCATCTGTCCCCCTCCTCCTCTGCCATCTGTCCCCGTCCTCTGCCATCTGTCCCCTTCCTCTGCCATCTGTCCCCCTCCTCCTCTGCCATCTGTCCCCCTCCTCTGCCATTTGTCCCCCTCCTCTGCCATCTGTCCCCCTCCTCCTCTGCCATCTGCCCTCCTCCTCTGCTCTCTGTCCCCCTCCTCTGCTCTCTGTCCCCCTCCTCTGCTCTCTGTCCCCCTCCTCTGCCATCTGTCCCCCTTCTCTGCCGTCTGTCCCCCTCCTCTGCCCTCTGACCCCCTCCTCTGCTCTCTGTTCCCCTCCACTGCCATCTGACCCCCTCCTCTGCCCTCTGACCCCCTCCTCTGCCATCTGACCCCCTCCTCCTCTGCCCTCTGTCCCACTCCTCTGCCATCTGCCCTCCTCCTCTTTTCTCTGTCCCCCTCCTCTGCCATCTGTCCCCCTCCTCCTCTGCCATCTGCCCTCCTCCTCTGCTCTCTGTCCCCCAGCTCTGCTCTCTGTCCCCCTCCTCTGCCATCTGACCCCCTCCTCTGCTCTCTGTCCCCCTCCTCTGCTCTCTGTCCCCCTCCTCTGCCATCTGTCCCCCTTCTCTGCCGTCTGTCCCCCTCCTCTGCCCTCTGACCCCCTCCTCTGGTCTCTGTTCCCCTCCTCTGCCATCTGACCCCCTCCTCTGCTATCTGTCCCCCTCCTCTGCCCTCTGACCCCCTCCTCTGCCATCTGACCCCCTCCTCTGCCATCTGACCCCCTCCTCCTCTGCCATCTGCCCTCCTCCTCTGCTCTCTGTCCCCCTCCTCTGCCCTCTGTCCCCCTCCTCCTCTGCCCCCTCCTCCTCTGCCATCTGTCCCCTCCTCCTCTGCCCTCTGTCCCCCTCCTCCTCTGTCCCCCTCCTCTGCCATCTGTCCTCCTCCTCTGCCATCTCTCCCCCACCTCCTCTGCGATCTGTCCCCTTCCTCCTCTGCCATCTGTCCCCCTCCTCTGCCATCTGTCCCCTTCCTCTGCCATCTGTCCCCCTCCTCCTCTGCCATCTGTCCCCTTCCTCTGCCATCTGTCCCTCTCCTCCTCTGCCATCTGTCCCCTTCCTCTGCCATCTGTCCCCCTCCTCCTCTGCCATCTGTCCCTTTCCTCTGCCATCTGTCCCCTTCCTCTGCCATCTGTCCCCCTCCTCCTCTGCCATCTGTCCCCCTCCTCTGCCATCTGTCCCCCTCCTCTGCCATCTGCCCTCCTCCTCTGCTCTCTGTCCCCCTCCTCTGCTCTCTGTCCCCCTCCTCTGCCATCTGTCCCCCTTCTCTGCCGTCTGTCCCCCTCCTCTGCCCTCTGACCCCCTTCTCTGCTCTCTGTTCCCCTCCACTGCCATCTGACCCCCTCCTCTGCCCTCTGACCCCCTCCTCTGCCATCTGACCCCCTCCTCTGCCATCTGACCCCCTCCTCCTCTGCCCTCTGTCCCACTCCTCTGCCATCTGCCCTCCTCCTCTGCTCTCTGTCCCCCTCCTCTGCCATCTGACCCCCTCCTCTGCCATCTGTCCCCCTCCTCCTCTGCCATCTGCCCTCCTCCTCTGCTCTCTGTCCCCCTCCTCTGCTCTCTGTCCCCCTCCTCTGCCATCTGCCCTCCTCCTCTGCTCTCTGTCCCCCTCCTCTGCCATCTGACCCCCTCCTCTGCCATCTGCCCTCCTCCTCTGCTCTCTGTCCCCCTCCTCTGCCATCTGACCCCCTCCTCTGCCATCTGCCCTCCTCCTCTGCTCTCTGTCCCCCTCCTCTGCTCTCTGTCCCCCTCCTCTGCCATCTGACCCCCTCCTCTGCTCTCTGTCCCCCTCCTCTGCTCTCTGTCCCCCTCCTCTGCCATCTGACCCCCTCCTCTGCTCTCTGTCCCCCTCCTCTGCTCTCTGTCCCCCTCCTCTGCCATCTGTCCCCCTTCTCTGCCGTCTGTCCCCCTCCTCTGCCCTCTGACCCCCTCCTCTGGTCTCTGTTCCCCTCCTCTGCCATCTGACCAACTCCTCTGCTATCTGTCCCCCTCCTCTGCCCTCTGACCCCCTCCTCTGCCCTCTGACCTCCTCCTCTGCCATCTGACCCCCTCCTCTGCCATCTGACCCCCTCCTCCTCTGCCATCTGCCCTCCTCCTCTGCTCTCTGTCCCCCTCCTCTGCCCTCTGTCCCCCTCCTCCTCTGCCATCTGTCCCCCTCCTCCTCTGCCCTCTGTCCCCCTCCTCCTCTGTCCCCCTCCTCTGCCATCTCTCCCCCACCTCCTCTGCGATCTGTCCCCTTCCTCCTCTGCCATCTGTCCCCCTCCTCCTCTGCCATCTGTCCCCTTCCTCTGCCATCTGTCCCCCTCCTCCTCTGCCATCTGTCCCCTTCCTCTGCCATCTGTCCCCTTCCTCTGCCATCTGTCCCCCTCCTCCTCTGCCATCTGTCCCCCTCCTCTGCCATCTGTCCCCCTCCTCTGCCATCTGTCCCCCTCCTCCTCTGCCATCTGTCCCCCTCCTCCTCTGCCATCTGTCCCCCTCCTCTGCCATCTGTCCCCTTCCTCTGCCATCTGTCCCCTTCCTCTGCCATCTGTCCCCCTCCTCCTCTGCCATCTGTCCCCTTCCTCTGCCATCTGTCCCCTTCCTCTGCCATCTGTCCCCCTCCTCCTCTGCCATCTGTCCCCCTCCTCCTCTGCCATCTGTCCCCTTCCTCTGCCATCTGTCCCCCTCCTGCTCTGCCATCTGTCCCCTTCCTCTGCCATCTGTCCCCTTCCTCTGCCATCTGTCCCCCTCCTCCTCTGCCATCTGTCCCCCTCCTCTGCCATCTGTCCCCCTCCTCTGCCATCTGTCCCCTTTCTCTGCCATCTGTCCCCCTCCTCCTCTGCCATCTGTCCCCCTCCTCCTCTGCCATCTGTCCCCCTCCTCTGCCATCTGTCCCCTTCCTCTGCCATCTGTCCCCTTCCTCTGCCATCTGTCCCCCTCCTCCTCTGCCATCTGTCCCCCTCCTCCTCTGCCATCTGTCCCCTTCCTCTGCCATCTGTCCCCCTCCTGCTCTGCCATCTGTCCTCCTCCTCTGCCATCTGTCCCCTTCCTCTGCCATCTGTCCCCCTCCTCCTCTGCCATCTGTCCTCCTCCTCTGCCATCTGTCCTCCTCCTCTGCCCCACGCCAGGCGCCAGCCCTAGAAAAAAGAAAGCAAACAGAAACTTACCAATCCGCGCGGCGCTAGGACCCTGCAGACTCCTCTCTCGCACAGCTGTCACTGAGAGGAGGCTGCAGGGTCCTAGCGCCGCGCGGATTGGTGAGTTTCTGTTTGCTTTCTTTTTTCTAGGGCTGGCCCGCGGCACCCCAGTGACAGCACTGCGGCACCCCTGGGAGCCGGGACGCACACTTTGGGAACCGCCGTTGTAGGCAAAGGGCGGTCACACCAAATATTGATTTGATTTAGATTTCTCTTTTGTTCATTCACTTTGCATTTTGTTAATTTATAGAAATAAACTATTAACACTTCTATGTTTGAAAGCATTCTTTCTGTGCAACATTTTTTCCACACCTATCTAAAACTATTGCTCAGTGCTGTAATGTATCATTCCATCTGTAACTTCTGGATGATCACCAGTACCTCAAACTGGTGTGTAAAGTCCTTGTCAGGACTCTTGAGCAGTGTATCTCTCACTTTATATAACAGCTGAAACAGATCATATATAAAATGTGGATTAAAAACTTTGAGTTATTATAAAGGAATAAGACCAATGTGTCCTTAAGGGGGAAGTCCTACTAAAGTCCTTATTGTAGGTAGGTGGGTTCCACATCAACAATGTTACTCAGATGTATTCCTCCAGTCTAAGTTGTCAAGTTGTAAGTTCCATATAACTCCTGTGTGGTATATCCAGCTATAATGTTACATCTACCCCCAATAAACTATCTCACAACTCTCCCTGTGTCTCCAACTATCGCTCTTTTACTCTCCTCCCCTTTGCTTCCAGACTACTTGAGAGCCTTGTGTCAGGTCTCTGGGATTTAAGAATAATCAGCCATTGTTTGTATGTTTGTCTTCAGTGGTCAATAACATAACATACCTTTGCCTCTCACCTGTCCCGATTCCATCAGGATAGTCCTGATTTTAGGGGACTATCCTGACCAGTCAGGAGCTTGTACCGGCATGAGGGACAGCTGGGACGTATTTCCACTCGTCACGTTACATACATGATGTGTGAGCCAGTTAGTGGTGCACTCTTTATATAAGGGAAGATGGTAGGGGATGTAGGTGGTTGCAGGGAAGTGCAAGCTATGCCCTCATTGGTGCAGGCCACGCCCACACACAGCCGGTCCCACCCACACATCACTGGCCACACCTCCCGTGGGACGGCACTTCTCACAATAGGCCCCTTATAATTTTCAGCCCCAGGACAATGTGGCCCTTAATCTGGACCTGCTCACTTAATGTCTCAGTAATCTGATGCAGATAGATAGATAGATAGATAGATAGATAGATAGATAGATAGATAGATAGATATGAGATAGATAGATAGATATGAGATAGGTAGACAGACAGATAGATAGATAGATAGATAGATAGATAGATAGATAGATAGATAAATAGATAGATAAATAGATAGATATGAGATAGATAGATAGATAGATAGATATGAGATAGATAGATGGATAGATAGATATGAGATAGATAGATAGCTAGATAGATAGATATGAGATAGATAGATAGATAGATAGATATGAGATAGATAGATGGATAGATAGATATGAGATAGATAGATAGCTAGATAGATAGATATGAGATAGATAGATAGATAGATATGAGATAGGTAGACAGACAGACAGATAGATAGATAGATAGATAGATAGATAGATAGATAGATAGATAGATAGATAAATAGATAAATAGATAAATAGATAGATATGAGATAAATAGATAGATAGATAGATAGATAGATAGATAGATAGATAGGTAGGTAGATAGATAGATAGATAGATAGATATGAGATAGATAGATGCATAGATAGATATTAGATAGATAGATAGATATGAGATAGATAGATAGATAGATAGATAGATAGATAGATAGATATGAGAGAGATAGATAGATACATATGAGATAGATAGATATGAGATAGATAGATAGATATGAGATAGGTAGACAGACAGATAGATAGATAGATAGATAGATACATATGAGATAGACAGATATGAGATAGATAGATAGATAGATAGATAGATAGATATGAGATAGATAGATAGATACATATGAGATAGACAGATATGAGATAGATAGATAGATATGAGATAGATAGATAGATAGATAGATAGATAGATAGATATGAGATAGATAGATAGATAGATAGATAGATAGATATGAGATAGATAGATAGATACATATGAGATAGACAGATATGAGATAGATAGATAGATATGAGATAGATAGATAGATAGATAGATAGATAGATAGATAGATATGAGATAGATAGATAGATAGATAGATAGATATAAGCACACTCAGGGCTATCTTAACTACTTTATGGGCCCCCGGGCAATGCAGTGTACCGGGCCCCTAAAAAATATATATATATATATAGTGTGTGTGTGTGTGTAAAAAAAATATATATGTATGTAAAAAAAAACGTGATTATATATATAATCACTTTTTTTTACACACATATATATATATAGAGGTCCCCTTAACTTACCAATCCTCTTCTTTTTTCCGCGCCGCTGAGTCTCTTCTGCCCTCTTCCGTGCTGTGGTTGCAGTGAATGCTGGACGTGACATCAGCAGTCACTGCGAGCACAGCATGGAAGAGGGGACCAGGGAGGGAGCCGGATCACCGGTGATGTGATCGCAAGGTAAGTATTTAAAAAAAGTATTTTATTTTTTTAGGATTCGGACGGGCCCCCCTTGCCTGCAGGGCCCCCGGGCACCTGCCCATCGTGCCCAATGGAAGAGACGGCCCTGAGCACACTCCTTTCCAAGTAGGTCATGGCCCATTCGGCTTCTGAAAATCAGGACTGTTGCCAGCTATGTTCTTATTTTCTTTAAAGACATGTTCATGAACTACAAGTCCCAGCATGCTGTTAATAGCTTAATATAGCAGACTAACATTATGTATAGATATAGTATGTGGTAACCATAATGTCAACGAATGTTGCAATTTTCCCTTTAACTAAACCTTTGAACCCACGCTGAGCAGATCACCTAGCGGGTTTCTCCTAATACAAAGTAACAGGTTTTCAAACAACAGCAGAGTATAAGATTATATCTGATAGGAGCCGAGTAAATATTTGCGTGATGAAATAGTGGTTCTCTGGAATTATTACTACACACACTTGGCAAGGTGTCTGTGTCTCGCTTCAATGATCAACCATTGCTGGCTGCTAACCTTCATTGTTATACTCCACACCCCAGCCCTGGACCTTGCTCTTTGCCCTCCTGCTCTCCTGCCCTCTGTTTCCCGTATGCCGGTGAACCGGCGCTGCAAGTGCAGCTTGCCACGTGGCAACAAACCACCAGTTTTCTATCGTCTACCACGAGACACAACCAGAGCAGCAAATGGTAAATCCTTGTGCAGCTGATCCCAGAGTCATTTGGGAGGAATTAAATCTTTATCCACGGGGCACAAACACAGCAACAAACACCACAAATTTCCAAATAGAGTCACGTTGACAGCGCTAATAGCTGGTACATAGCCAAGTGGCCAATTTTAACAGGTATTTAGTTATGTGGCCACCGTAACTGGCTGCTATTAATCATGTGGGCATCCTCTGCACAGCGACTCAGTGGTTAGCATTGCTTCCACACAGCCCTGGGGTCATGAGTTCGATCCACGGCCACGGCCTTACCTGTGTGGAGTTTGTATGTCGCCCACGTGTTTGCGTGGGTTTCCTCCCACACTCCAAAAAAACCCCATGTGGGTAGGATAATTAACTTCACAAAATTAACCCTAGCGTATGAACGGTGTTGGAGAATGGGTGGCTAATAACTAATCATAATGGGACGTTATTAGAGAGTAGGCACCAATGACGTTGGCTTTGCCAGAACCTGGGTGTGATTTGGGAAGGTCACGGAGTACGGTTTAGCCGGATTGACGCTATGGTTTAGGCATATTGTGAGCAAAGTCTATTTTTGCAATTTTTAGCCTCATGGATGTTAGTTCAACAATGGCTGCCCCCTCAGTGTGTGAGGAGCAGGTCCATGTGACTTCTTGTACCTAACGCAGCTGTCACCTCCTAGGCCCGGCTCCGTCTCACATTATTATGTTTATTATTTATTATTATTAGCCAAAATCTCCCCTTATCTCGTTCCCCTGATTTATTAAGAAAAGTTAAACAAAAGTAAGTAAGGCAAAACCATGTTGCATTGGAGGGGGAGGTAAATTTAAAATGTGATGGCAGATTTATATTTGGGGTAGGACATGTCCTACATCAACTGTAAATTTCAGTGTAAAAATAAAGCTATCAAGTATTTGTGCGCTACATGAAAAAACAGCCACTATTTTACTTATGTGCAAAATAATAAACTCATTTGCACCCCTTGTATTGTAACATGGTATTGCCCAGAAATCTTGAGTATGAAAATTCACTCAATTTTCTGCTTAACTTTTCTTAATGAATCAGGCCCCCTGTCTTTTTCTCTTGAAATATCATTTTTTCACAATACGTTTTACCCTCTCCAAGTTCTTATCTGTAACTTACACAACTAGCAGTGTAATGTTCACTTCTAGAGTAAACAAGTGCAGAGGGAGGTGGAGGGGTCTCTCACAAGGACAGGAATTCTGCCCAGAGGAAAGCAGCGTTTACACTATACAGATGTAATATTGGCAATTTTTTTTACCAAGAACTTAATAGAGTATAAATGAGGATCCGTGTACAGTAGCTCACAGATCTGCAAATCCAACATGGCTCCATTTCTCCTGCTCATAAAGATTGCTTTTGGGGCGCTCATTAGTCTTCAGGTTCCAGGTAAGTGATTTTTCCAGTCTTCTATTCATGTTTAAGCCATACTTGCCTGCTCTCCCAGAATGCCCCAGTTCTCATGGACTCCCGGAAGTGTACACCACCCTCCTGGACCCAGACCCATCTTTTTGCAAAATGGGCATGATGACGCATTTCGCTGTGAATCGCGTTACTAAGACACTGCAGTATCCCGTCCTCGCAATTATCTCCTGGAGGGGAGATAAAAGAAATAGTACTAGTTAATTATAAGTCAGTTATAAAATTAATGATAATGAATAAGTATTAGGACTAGGTGCTTACAAGAGAGTGTGTGATAAGCAAACTATTAAAAATAAAATAGGGGTTATATTTGCAACATAGACCCTTTCCCTTTAAGTAGGGTATAACTGTTAATGCTTTCCTATGGGAAAGAAAGTCTACGGGCCTGATTCATTCAAGTAAAATAAAATAAAAGTACATTTTCTCTTGGATAAACCATGTTACAATGCAAGGGGTGCAAATGAGTTTATTATTTGGCACATAAATTAAATCCTGGTTTTTTTTTCATGTATCACAAATAATACATAGCTGTATTTTGACACTTAAATTTAAAGTCGATCTAGGACATGCCCTACCCCAACTATAAACCCACCATCATGTTTTAAATCTACCTCCCCCTTCAATGCAAAATGGTTTTTCCAAGGTGCAAAGTTGCTCCATTTTTTTAGGTTTTCATTAATGAATCAGGTCCTTAATGTTTTGTTGTTCTGATGACAACCCCTTTACTACAGAACTGAAATGATATATATTAACTTCTGTCCATCGATCTCCTCATCTTGTCACTTTTCAATAAGCTGTCAATGTAGTATCACTAATTAGCTGACACTATTGTCTGCTGCAGATCCTTTGAGTCAATAAAGCGTCAAGTCACTAGATTTGGTGGCCCACATCTCCGAGGGTTTTTTTTTTGTTTAACAAATAATAGGAACATAACAGATGAAGAGAACAGATTTTGCAGTTACTATGAGCCACCACTAGGCGCCACTAGACACAATTATCAGCGCTGAGCATTACCAGATGTAACAGTGATACATAGTAGTATACAAGCTGTATAAAATTGACCAGCAGTACTACAGATGTAGTAATAATGCCCAACACAAGCATGGTGCCTTAATGGAGGACTGGGGGTATGCAAAAATATAGTTTCCCACCTTCCAGAGGTGACCCGCCATGGCGGGGTTCTCCAAAGTTGCCTTGACTGTGGGAATCAGCATAACTACCAAGATTGGGTCAACGTTGCCACCCCTTGTGGTCCCACTATAATGGACAAGGGGTCCCGCAGAGATCCGTCCATTCAGTGCACAAAGCAAATGGCTAGAAGCAGGCATTGTCACAGAAATATGGCAATGTCCAGTAAGAAACCTATAGATTTTCTGAGGAAGCCATTGTTCTGACATCCAAGAGCTGATGAGATAAACAAGACAAGTTTTAAACCAGAGTGCCTTTGCTCTTTGCAGGGTCAGACGGGGTCCGGTGTTTCAATCAGGTCAACAACGTGGACGGAAAGTGCGAGGGGTATCTTGGAGACAGAGTATCTGAAGACGATTGTTGCTTGAATATCAAATATGGTTTCCAGCAGGATGAGAACGCTGCCTGCCAAGCCTGCCGGTGAGAGAGGGGTATCCCAAACATATAGACTCACCATATGCATGTGTGACCCTGACAGCTGTATGATGTCTTACCATCTGGGGCTTTTGAACTCTGATTTCTCAAATAAAAAAATCACCTGTTACAATGTTCATACATACACAATATATAGCACAAGCATATACACACAAAGTTATCAGTAGCAAGATTACATTTTGTCCTTATAGAATTTAATTCACAACAAATGTCTACAGAGGAACAATACTGAAGCAGCTATGATGTTATTGGGGTGGGGGGTTCTCTCTAACACCCAGAATTCTGTCAGTCACTCTTTCCCTCAGTCTCTATTTCCCTCCTTCTGGGTCTTTTCACGTATCTCTCCCTGTGTTTAATGTTCTTTTGTTTGGTCTCTATCTCAATATATCCCAGGATCTCGCTGTCTCTCCTTATCTCTGCGTCTCCCTGGGTTTAAGACTTCTTCTCCTTGAGTCTCTCTATCACTCCCTCTCCCTGGGTGTCTCTATCACTCCCTCTCCCCGGGTCTCTCTATCACTCCCTCTCCCTAGGTCTCTCAATCACTCCCTCTCCCCAGGTCTCTCTATCACTTTTTCTCTCCTGGTCTCTCTATCACTCCTTCTCCCCGGGTCGCTCTATCACTCCCTCTCCCCGGGTCTCTCTATCACTTCTTCTCCCTGAGTCTCCCTATCACTCCCTCTCCCCTGGTCTCTCTATCACTCCATCTCTCTCTCCCCAGGTCTCTCTATCACTCCCTCTCCCTGGGTCTCTCTATCACTCCCTCTCCCTCTCCCCAGGTCTCTCTATCACTCCTTCTCCCCGAGTCTCTCTAGCACTGCCTCTCTCCGGGTCTCTCTATCAATCCCTCTCCCTGGGTCTCTCTATCACTCCCTCTCCCCAGGTATCTCTATCACTCTCTCTCCCCGAGTTTCTCTATCACTCCCTCTCCCCAGGTCTCTCTATCACTCCTTCTCTCCGGGTCTCTCTATCAGTCCTTCTCCCCAGGTCTCTCTATAACTCCCTCTCCCTGGGTCTCTCTAGCACTCCCTCTCCCTGGGTTTATTGTCCTCCTTGGGTCTCTCTATCACTCCTTCTCTCCGGGTCTCTCTATCACTCCTTCTCCCCAGGTCTCTCTATCACTCCTTCTCCCCGAGTCTCTCTATCACTCCCTCTCCCCACGTTTATTCTCCTCCTTGGGTCTCTCTATCACTCTCTCTTTATTTCCCTTTCTAACAATTTTGTCCATCACTTATTTGCCATAACAATTTATTTCTTTGTACCATTTTCTGTGGTAAGTTAGAAGTCCTAGATACCTGTCCCTTTTCTTCCACAGTCCAGCAGAATGGTCTGTGTGGAGTGACTGGAGCATGTGTACAGTCCCATGTCTGGAGGGAGTTCAGAGCAGACATCGGCTGTGTATCGGGAAGGGCAATTGTTCAGGAGATGAAGTGGAAACCCGAATCTGCTCCCTACAAGAATGCTGCCCTGGTGAGTACCGGACAGACATGGAAGACTGGCTTTTGATTGGGGCTTTACAGCTGTGCAAAAGGCTGAGATTTGTAGTTCCACAACAGCAGGCGAGTCACTGGTTGCCTACAGCCAGATGTCTATATATATATATATATATATATATATATAAATTTCCACAAAATATAGTTATTAGGATGATCTTAATGTCTACAGAACATAAAGTACATTTTTACAGTTGCTCCTGATTACAAACACATGTTATAGCATGCAATCAGACTGTCATCACTACTGATCAGGACTTAGACTAGCCCTGTGGCTGGAGTAAGAGATACGGCAGTAAAGTAACTTTGAGATTCCGCGAGCTGGATTCGGGCGTGGCTGCGTGTGCTCCAGTTTGGCACGCCCTTGCTGTACATACGACAACCTCCTCGCCCCGCTCCCTCCAGAACTTGTAGGCTGTAGCAAGTGCTCTTAGAGACGGCAGTGGTGGGACGGGATCCCAAAGTCTGTAATCAGGAGCCCAACAATTGCCAGACATGCAACAAATATGGGAACTGTCTGTTTGGGGAAGGGGGGCCCAGAAAAATGACATCCAGACACTGAGGGTCCCAGAATATTAGAGCACTGGTTTAGGAAATGCTGCAGGAATTCATCTTTCAGTTATCTACCGAAACTGGGATCATAGTCGTAGCACTGGCTTTCCAATACTCTTCTCCCTACTGAGTGATCCGGAAATGGCCGTGTTAACAGCTGAACTGATTAGAAAATATCGATTGTATGTTTTGTATATTGTTCTGACTACCAAATTCTTCCCATTGGGTTAAGCTTTTAACAATTTAATTTCCAGATAGCGCAGCTTAGAAGGAACATTTATCCAACCCAGCAAGGAAGGTAATGAGTGCATCAAAGATTACAGCCAAAATAATAGGGTTGTATTATCCAATATGGTTAACTTCAACATAGAAGCTACATACCGCCAGACTGACTCCCATTCCACTTAGTTTTGTAATACCCTGGGCAGGATAGGATTGTCGTTGTTGAAGATGAGCTGACAATCCAGCCAATGAGACGTCTGCAGCGATCCGAGGAGGTCGTCCTCGCTCACTTGGATGGAGAGCAGCCTCCCCTGACCACAGCAGAAACACCAGATCCAATGCCTTTGTGTGCAACATATGGGACTCTATCCAAAAATATGTTTGGGGCGGAGTTACCCTTTAACCCCAGTTAAATAAATCAGTCAATTATTAGTGTCGAAGGAACATAAGTGAAAGAGAATAATCACACTGGAAAAAAGGAGTAAATTGGACATCACGATATATGTCCATTATGCAAGTTCAGTTATTTTGGCAAATGCGGGGAGGGAGAGCAAGTAATGAAAATAAAACACTAGTTATATAATCTCAGCTCTGTGCCCTTTGCTCTTTTCCATCTCCTCTATCAGTGATGGGTGGCTGGTCGACGTGGTCTGCATGGTCCCAATGTTCCGTCACATGTCACGTGGGTCAAACGCAGAGGACGAGAGAATGCAACAACCCATCCCCAGTCTGTGGTGGGACGTGTATTGGAGATAGCAAGGAGATTACCCAGTGCGATACCCAACAAGTGTGTCCCAGTAAGTGACGCAATATAATAGAGTGAACATAGTGCCTACGTTATATTGTGTTTCTAACCCTACTGTTGCTCTCTCAGCTCATGGTGCGTGGGGAAACTGGGGCGCTTGGAACGATTGCTCATTCAGTTGCATCAAAGAAGGGTCCACGACTTTCCCGGTTCAGGTCCGGCGTCGAGTGTGCAACAACCCAAGTCCTTCGGAGAGCCCCCCGGGCAGGGCCTGTGAGGGGAATGAGCAAGAAGCCAGAGATTGCACCAGCGCTCCCATTTGCCCAGGTGAGGCCCAGTCCCTCCAATTTACATAGCTGACCACGCTCCCTTTTGGAAATCTGAGGAAAAATAGGGTATACCCCCAATCCTTAAAGCCACGCCCGTTTTGGCGTGGTTTTGAAAGCCCTGCCCCTTTCGGGTGCCGCAACCCACAACTGTCAGTGTGAAAATTAGGATATGGAATAATTCTAACCATATGAATTCTTAGTCATAAGAAAAAATTCCTGATTAGGGTAGCACCAAATTTTGGTGAACTACCAAATCCTTTTACAAAATATTCACAGACAGGCAATGTAGCAAAAATGTTAAATCTTACGTGTACTTTCAGTTCCTAGAAGTGATAACGATGCCTTGTATACTAAACATTTTAATCGATCCTAAATATTTGTTCAAATCCAAATGTTAAAATCCAATTGGATTCAACCATATATTGAACCTTGGTTTTATTTGGAGTGGTGGTTGTAGGGGGTTTAGATATGTCTCAGGGAGGGTTCTAAGGTTTTGCTGCCCGGGATACAATACGATTGTATCCAATGCAGAGAACAGCAGAGTGTTCTAAAAGAAGAGACTCTGCCTGATTATATAAGAAAATGGCTGTGAGGCACAGCAGTAAAAGTTGCACCTGAATGTGGGAAAAGCCTTTTAAACTAATATCTTTCATAATAAGGTCAGAAGATTGAATTGATACAAAATCTCCCCCCCCCCCACAATCACAGTAAATGTGCCCCTCTCCCCCCACCTATCACAATTAATGTGCCCCTCTCCCCCCAACAATCACAGTAAATGTGCCCCTCTCCCCCCACCAATCACAGTTAATGTACCCCTCCCCCCCAATCACAGTTAATGTGCCCCTCTCCCCCCACCAATCACAGTTAACCTGCCCCTCTCCCCCCCCCAATCACAGTTAATGTGCCCCTCTCCCCCCACCAATCACAGTTAACCTGCCCCTCTCCCCCCACCAATCACAGTAAATGTGCCTCTCTCCCCCCACCAATCACAGTTAATGTGCCCCTCTCCCCCCCAATGACAGTTAATGTGCCCCTCTCTCCCCCCAATCACAGTTTATGTACCCCTCCCCCCCAATCACAGTTAATGTGCCCCTCTCCCCCAATCACAGTTAATGTTCCCCTCTACCCCACCAATCACAGTTAATGTTCCCCTCCCCCCCCACCAATCACAGTTAATGTGCCCCTCTCCCCCCCAATGACAGTTAATGTGCCTCTCTCTCACCCCAATCACAGTTAATGTTCCCCTCCCCCAATCACAGTTTATGTACCCCTCCCCCCAATCAGTTTATGTGCCCCTCCCCCCCAATCACAGTTTATGTGCCCCTCTCCCCCAATCACAGTTAATGTTCCCCTCCCCCCCACCAATCACAGTTTATGTACCCCTCCCCCCCAATCAAAGTTAATGTGCCTCTCTCCCCCCAATCACAGTTAATGCGCTCCTCTCCCCCCAATCACAGTTAATGTGCCCCTCTCCCCTCCCTGCAATCACAATAAATGTCCCCCCTTCTATCTGCCCCCCCCTATCAAATTAATACCCAATTAACTTACCTTCTCCTCCGCGGTGCTGCAGCTCCCGGTCACTGACAGACTGGGAGAGCAGCGCACGGTGATGACGTCACCACACAGCGCTCCCAGCCTATCAGAGCCTGGGAGCTGGAGCACCGCGGAGAAGAAGGGCAGCACGGTCGGTCAGACTGAGGGGCCCGGACAGTCCAGGGGGCCCGGACCGATGGAGAGGTCTGTCCAGGCCCCCTAGTCCGGGCCCCTCACAGCTGTACTGGCCGTACCCCCCTGATGGCGGCCCTGCTCGTCAGCCACGGACTGGTAGGGCACGCTGTGACTTGTAGTTCCACAACAGATTCTTAACCCTTTGGTTGATATTTCCACAGTGGACGGAGGATGGGGAGCGTGGCAGCATGAGTCGGAGTGTTCGGTCACCTGCGGCGTTGGACAAGTGAGAGAAAAGAGGTTCTGCAATAACCCAGCTCCCCGTCATGGAGGAAGAAATTGTGCCGGTCCTCTCACCCAACATATCATCTGTAATACAAAGTTGCCTTGTCCCAGTAAGTGTCCGTCTGACCGCACAGAATCACGTGAACATGGCCTACAGAACTCGGCCTACGCTTGCCCTCTTCGCCAGTCTCCGTTCCTCCTCTCAGAGACCCAAAAGATCACTACGGACTAATCTATATATAGAAATTGGGATGCTCAAGCGTGGTATAGAAATGCATACGTTACGCAAAAACACCAGTGAATATACTCATTTACATACATGTACATGCACCAAAACGTGGCTGCATGTAGATTTGTACATAACATAGATTTGCAGCCCCTACTGCCCGGAGAAGTGGGCAAGCATTTAGTCGAGTACAATAAGGACTTAATTCATTAAAGCATGCAAAACTAAAATAAATTGCGGGGTTTTTCTTTTAATGCACGTAAACCTGACGTCCGTATTCAACTACAGGCAGATCTGATGATACGTCTCTTGTTGAACATAGGTCTAGGTACGATTTGCTCTGACCGACAACGCACAACAGGATACGGCCAATACATATGTAGAATATAAAGTCACAAAAGGGCGCACAGAAATAAAGAAAAAATTCAATGAATGTCGGTTAATAATATAGGACCTGATTCATTAAGGATCTTAATTTAAGAAACTTCTTATTTCAGTCTCTTGGACAAAACCATGTTACAATGCAAGGGGTGCAAATTAGTATTCTGTTTTGCACATAAGTTAAATACTGACTGTTTTATCATGTAGCGCACAAATACTTGATAGCTTATTTGTACACTGAAATTTAAAGTTGATATTTGTGTGCTACATGAAAAAACAGTCAGTATTTAACTTATGTGCAAAACAGAATACTAATTTGCACCCCTTGCATTGTAACATGGTTTTGTCCAAGAGACTGAAATAAGAAGTTTCTCAAGTTAAGAGCCTTAATGAATCAGGCCCATAGTCTTTACAGCGCTGCGGAATCAGTGGCGCTATATAAATAAATGGTGATGATGATGATGATAGTTATTATATATACATATAGTTGGACCACGCATGATCAAAAAATGCCTTTACTGGGAAGGCCAGAACGTCACCTCTTGTCCCCTACTTAAAATTTGCGTTGATGCTCTGTTCCACCCCTGGGTAGAGACAAATGGACCAGATAAGCCTAGCAGACAATGGGGACAAACGAGAACGTTAATATTCTGTACAAGTTCCGAATAGTTCTGAATATAAACAACTAATAATAGTCCAATTCTAAGACATGACCAGAATTATTGTCTGACGGGTCCATCAGACAAATGGTGACTTTTTACAAGGCTAATTTCTGTTGAATTGCTCAATGTGCTCTCCCTTTATATATGACGTCTCTCTCATCGTTGATTGTCTTATTTGCATAACTCAAGCTTTCATCTTGCAGTTGACGGACGCTGGTCATCGTGGGAGGAGTGGAAGCCGTGTGCTCGAGCCGATCCCAAAGAAATTATCAAATGTACAAACAGAGTGGGATTCCAGAGTAGACGCCGCAGTTGTCTGGGGCAGCAGTTTGATGGAATCCATTGCGGAGATGACTACAAGGAACTACGCCCTTGCTATAACCTACACAATTGTATTAGTGAGTGTTGTTTAATGTGTAAACAGCCACAAAATCACATTGCAGTTAATGGTCAGCTGAAAACAAGAGAACATCCACATCAATTTGAAAAAAGAACACAGTTTAAGGGTTCTCCACTGTCAGACTATGCAGTCTTTTGCCTACCAAGGTTAATTGGTGATGGCCAACTTATTAACTGGCTTAAAAAATGGACTGTACGATAACACTCCCAAATTGCTCAGTCATGTACTCCCATACTTATCTCTTGGATCTCCCCTCGGGATAAATGGTAATTATTACAATGCATTGTTGGGGTGTTTGATCCAGGGAATCAATGAAATTATTAGGTTAGGAAGAATTTGTGTTCCCCTCATTGGTGATAAATTGGTGTATAAGCGTGAGTTGCATTTGCGTCAACATCTGTCTGCTTTCATTCTCTGTTGCAGTTAAAGGTAACTGGTCAGAATGGACTGAGTGGGGGCTCTGTTCCTCTCCGTGTGGACAATCTGAGACAAAAAGATACAGGGAGTGTTTGCCGAATTATCCCAATTATCCGTGAGTCACTGAACAGGAACTTGTTACTTTGTGGACCTTCAAAAAGCAGGAGGTTATTGGGCTTGATCCCTGCCTTGCTGGCAGAGGAGCAAACAGTGTGGCTTGGTGGTCGGGAAAGCTCTCCAGAGGATCGGTGAATATAACCTCTTTAGGGTAGGGTAGTCTAGTATGCTATATATACTAACCATGCCTCTTTGACATCAATCTTATCCACATAGATGTTGTAGTTACTGCTCAGTTTGTGTCGCGCGACTGTGCCCGACCATAAGATTTATAGTGATTGGGGAATGGTCAAATGATTCCAGACTTACTAGCTAAACATCATGGGACTGAATCCTGCCCCATGTCTGATATCCAGTGTGGGTTTACTTGTATTCACTGAATTTGGTTTAATATTTTCTCCTTTCAGGATGAAGTCTGTACTACAGACTAAAGAAAAGGACGTTGTTTTCTTCGGAACTCCCAAAGTGATATGTAGCAAATTAAACGGGCAGTTTCTAAAGGTGGAGGAGAAGAGGGAATGTAACAATGTTCCAGCGTGTACGTAAGGTTCGAAACTAATAATGGGACATCGTGATCGCGGAGGAGAATAGGATGTCGTGGGAATGAGCCACTTAAAACGTTTAGAACGTTAATGATCGAATGTTCCGTTATTTAAAATCCAAGTAAAATCGTCAGAGAGCAATACATTTACAGGAGAATTTTGACACACGCAATGCAAAATTAAGCTTTAGCTTCCACTTGTATGGTGACGAATAAAGATTTGCTTACATTTAATGTCTTAAGCGCCTCCACCCAAATCTGTCTCCATATTCTCTCTATTCAAGGACCGGCCATGGGATATCTCACCAGGGTTGACCAGGAGCACCCCTGTCTCCCCTAAGATGTACATAGAAGGACTCAGGTGGTATAAGGGAGAAACCAAAACCATGGATACGGGTAAAATGTAATTAAGGACCTGTGAGTCATTAATTACTAAATGGCATCGCTTAGCTTTAAATTCACAAGAGTACAGCTCACAATATACAGTATCTGAGGCTCACGAACATTCAGCCACAAACTTAATACCAATATATGTATATACAGGTAATTATTCCCACACTCATACACTCCCATGGGCACCGTAATCTGCCTAATAAAGCACAACAATCACCTTACTTAAGGTAACGCGGCAGCCATGAAGCGATGGTGGACATTACGTGGATGGTAATCGAGTTATCGGTGCTGTAAACACAGACACTGTTTACACCTACATAATTATTCCAATAGTGAACAGAGCGACATCGGAAAAACACAGTGGCACAGAGGAAAGGACATCGCGACACTTCCAAATGACGTCAGTTGCGTGCGTGACTTGGAAATTTTGACTTTTAAAGCGGCAACGCAAGGACCCAGATAAGTATTACCTTTGGGTTATGGGTTTGGGTTAGGATTAGGGTTAGGAATAAAATGAATATTACCATAGTCCGCACGTTTCCGCTTTAAAAAACAAAACAAAAAACAAAGTCGCGCACGCAACTGACGTCATTTGGAAGTGTCGCAATGTCCTCTCATCGGATTTCCTCTGTGTCTCTTTACTGGTAAGTAGTTATTTTTGCTATGTCGCTCTGTTCATTGTCGGAATAATTATGTAGGAGTAAACAGTGTTGGTGTTTGCAGCACCGATAACTCGTACTACACCCCATTATGTTTTGTGGTAATAGGCCTCCTCTCCTTCAGTCTGCTAGGCCAAGAGGGGCCGATTGTCGGCCAGTGTTCGGCCTATAGTGAACGGTATTACAGATAGTGGTAGGTGTAACGCAAAGCACACTCTACACTGCTCTCAACTCGATCACAGAGCGAGAGTCACACTGTATTATAGTGTTAGATTATACAATACTTGCCTACTTTCAGTATTCGACGTCCGGGAGAGGGGCGTGACTAGAGGGTGGGAGGGGACGGGGCACCTTGAATCGCGATTCTCTGTGAATGGCGTAATTTTAGCAAGGGAATTGCGGGATGCGGGAGAAATGCCAGCTCTCCCGGGAGTCCGGGACACCGACCCGAATTTCGGGAGTCTCCCAGACTTTCCAGGAGAGTCGGCATGTATGGATTATAATGTATATTTCATATTGAAGCCTAAGGTGCAGGACTCGAGCACAGTGCAGTGACTTTGCTGGGAGTTTGGGACTTTAGACCCTTCCTTAAAGGTTCCTCCCCGTCCCCCAGGAGCCAAAAGCAAAAGCTAGGGAAGGCCCCTTGACACCCCTGACCTCTGGAGCGAATAGGTCCCTAAGGAGGCAAAGGTCTCCTCTAAGTAGCCGAAGATTTCCTCAAGGAAACTGACTCTTCAGCTCTCTCCATTAGGAGGGAGCCTCAAAAAACTTGGGGAGGGAGTTGCCCATAGTGGTCTATACCCAACATGACACACACACACATAAAAACCATGGGAAAAAGTGAATAGTGCAAAATAAGCCAATAATTAAAGAAATAGAAAATAAAAAGTACCATATGGAACGAGCCATAAGGCCAGGGCGAAGAAATGAGGGTGTCGCCAGAAAAAAGGTGCTTTGCAAAGTGCCTTATTAGTGCAAAGGTTTCCCCATCTACCACCACGTTTGGACCCATCTACTCAGGCTTCACCGGGGCACAATATACTCCGGCCTAATGACAGAGGACCAGGGGATGGCCCATCACCTACAAGAGGCTCCTATAAGCCCCAATGTGTCTGCCTGAGGTTCCCAGGATATAGGCAGGGCTGCCAAGAGGAATTCAGGGCCCCGGTACAACAAATTTGTGGGGCCCCCCCTTATAGTTGAGCATGCAAAAAAATTTTTTTTCAAAGTTGTAGTTAGGCATTTGGGGGCGTGTCTAACATCAAAATCACTAGGCACTCAATTCGCCGGAGCGTCACATATGTCCAAGCACTCCTGACTTTCAGGACATCTACCACCACAGTGTAGTATACAAAGAATGCAGTGTGTACACAAACAGTTCAGTCTTGGCCTGCACCTAACATTGGGCACAACACTCACCAAAAATTGGTATTGTCCCTACTAGAATCACAACATTTCACACACTGTGCTGCTCTCTCCTACCTGTTCTTCTCACTTTCTCCACCTGTGGCTGCTGGTTTCTTTAGTTGTGGCTTGTCTGGATCCTGGAATGTTGAAGGACCTATTTGGAAAAAAAAATGGCTACACTTAGAAAATTACAGCCAGCCCCGGCGTTAAATCAATAGCACCCACAATTAATAATTAGGCATTCCTCCAGCCCCAACATTAAAATAATAGTATTCACATTTAATAAATAAACCTATATCCCTTCCTGCAAACAGCAATACCTATTTCCCGCAACCATCACTGCCATTAAATAACTCATAGTCACATTTAATAAATAGACCTCATTCTCCCCAAACTCATCCCCACATTCAATAGCCCCCAAACCACCCCATCTTAAATTAAGTCCCCACTATTAAATTGCCTCCCCATCACCCTACAAACAAAATAGCACCCATTAATTTGCCACCACCTACCTCACACTCACTACATTGCAACAAGCCCCCTGTGCACATTACTGTGCCCCTTCATCACTACACTGTGCCCCCTTATGTTCACACTGCGCCCTCCATGCTGCTTCCCCTCCTTTTTATTCACTCTGTACATTTCTCCCACTTTTTTTTCATTCTGTACATCTCTCCCCACTTTTTTTTCATTCTGTACATCTCTCCCTGCTTTTTTTTCATTCTGTACATCTCTCCCCACTTTTTTTTTCATTCTGTACATCTCTCCCCACTTTTTTTTCATTCTGTACATCTTTCCCCACTTTTTTTTTCATTCTGTACATCTTTCCCCACTTTTTTTTTCATTCTGTACATCTTTCCCCACTTTTTTTTTCATTCTGTACATCTTTCCCCACTTTTTTTTTCATTCTGTACATCTCTCCCCCTTCTTTGTCACACTCTCCCTTTCTACTTTCCTTCCCTTGACTCTCTGTTCTTTACTTACTTGTTAGTTTCTTTCTTTTCTTCTGTGTTCTCTTCTTTCTTCTTGCTTGGTCCCCTCTGCGACGTTCCTCACTGACTGTCGGGCGTGACTTGATGACGTCACGCCCGACAGTCAGTGTGAAACGAGCAGAGAGGAGGGAGGGCGGCGCGATCAGGTGAATATGTAAATTTTTTTTTTTTTTAACTATCTAGCTCCCCCCACCAACGGACGGGTCGGACACCCCAAGCCCCCCCCCCCCCCCCCCCTCCCCGGGAAAAAAAAAAAAAAAAAAGAAGACAAAAATAAAAAAAAATTGCAATAAAGAAAAGTGTAAAAAATAAAATAAAATTCAGCGGTGGGGGCCCGGTCCGGGCCCCCTGGCATGGCCGGGCCCGGGTAAATAGTACCCGCTCCCCCCCCCTCTCGGCGGCCCTGGATATAGGGACCCTCTGAACGGAGATTGTTGCTCCCCCTGTTCCAATATGGCCATGTGGCTTGGGCTTGTCCTCTTCCTGCCGGAGCTTGTTCCCTGGTTCCCCTTATGCTGTAGCAGTTTTGGCCCTAAAGACAAAGACGCCCGCTCTGCATAGCTTCTTTATTTTCTCCCATCAGCCTTTGCAGCCCAGGGCCAATGGGAGATGTCATTTTTATCCTCAGCAGCCAATCACAGAAATGTCTGTCAGGTCCCAAGAGGCTGCCCCAGCATCTGCCTGTGTAATAACTTCCAGTATGATAGGGATACACAGGGAGCAACTCAGGGCTTACACGAAAGAACCAGGAGAAGAAGAAACAGACATAACATTGTGAAAGAGTCATTTTTAAACGAGCATCAATAAAACAAACCAATTGGTTACATGCATTCGCTGCTATTAAAATGATTGACTGTTTAAAAGCAGATACAGTGATTTCTACCATTATATGAACAGAGAACAAAATAAGCAATTATTTAATATCATTTATGAAGCACAGAAAATACTGTAATGATTCACATTAGTCCCTTTGGAGCTTACAATCTAAATTCCCTATCACGCTAGAGGTCATTTTTGCCAACAGCCATTCATCCTATCCTGTTAGTTTTTGGACTATGAGAAGAAACGCAAACACGGGGAGAACATACAAACTCCACACACATACGGCCCTGGTTGGAATTGAACCCATAACCCCAGCCCTAAGTGGCAGCTATACTAACCACTGTGTCACTGTGCAAGCCCCGCCCACCCCAGTAAACACCACGTGACAGGGGTGTGATGATGGAATTCACATCACATCCAGCCACCTTAAGGCCGCTGACATATTGGATAACTTGTTGGACACACTGATTTTTTTATATATTTTTTTTAATACAAACTGTACATATTCATCATCATCATCATCATCACCAGTTATTTATATAGCGCCAATGATTTCGCAGCGCTGTACAGAGATCTCACTCACATCAGTCCCTGCTTCATTGGGGCTTACATTCTAAATTCCCTACTATACACACACACACACACACACACACAGACAGAGACAGACTATTAACCTACCAGTATGTTTTTGGAGCGTGGGAGGAAACCGGAGCACCCGGAGATAACCCACACAAACACGGGGAGAACATACAAACTCCACACAGATAAGACCATGGTCGGGAATTGAACTCATGACCTCAGTGCTGTGAGGCAGAAGTGCTAACCACTAGGCCACTGTGCTATAAATATACAAGTTCCGGTTGTTGGTACAATTGTTGTAGGTAAAATTCTGCAGTATGTACCCAACTTAATGTCTGGCGTGCTTGACTTCTTTTACAAACCGGCATTTATCCTCTTGTATAAGAGCGGTTTGTTTGTATATCTTCTCTAGGAAGTAAAGTAGCTTAATCATTTGTCCAAATCTTCACAATTACTTTTGTTTGTTAATTTTATCAAGAACAAATTCAAGTCAGGGTGTGACTCACTTGTTAATTGAGAATTATACTGCAGTTTTGGCATTCTTACATTAAACATATAATATTACAACACAGAACAGCATTGTCTTCTAGCCAAAATGGGAGCTTAATACAAATTAGGGTGTGGAACAAGGATATTATAAAATGATGGAGGGGACTGATGCTCTAAACATAGAAACGGCACAGCCGACACGGATAGTCCTGGAACGAGGGAGTTGGACTCATTCTGAAGATGATCTTTGGGTTGAGGGAACGCAACAGACAAGAGGAAATCTAGAAACACCTTGAGAGACGGAAAAATACACCTTTAGCGCAAATTTTCTATATAAAACACCGTCCTCTACAGCGTCGCCAAATGTCTCCCCTCTGCCTGCTCCTTCTGGTTGCTACAGGGGCAGTATTCACCTTCCAAGTTGCAGGTAGGATTTTGGTGTTTTTTTAATCTATTTTGTACCACGTATTGACTGTTTTCTATGACGCTACACTCAGAGACGGAATAAAGTATAGGCAGAAAAGGCAGATTCTTTATGCAAAGCCTGATTTGGAAGGGGTCACATCTGCAACATTAGTTTTTAGTGCAGCGGGGAACCTGGTCAGTGAGCGGCGAAGGAGGTTGCTTCCTCAGAACGTTGAAAAAATGATGTTCATAAAAATGAATTATCAATTCCTCAATCAAGTACAGCACTGCCCTCCAGATAGTACAGAGGGACCTGTGGTTGTGGAGTCCAGCGGGGACGAATTGATAATGTGTGAGGAGGAGGAAGTACACACTGTAGGGGGAGGGGAATCAGAGGTTGAGGATGAGGACGACATCTTGCCTCAGTCGAGCCAGTTTAGTTTGTACAGGGAGAGATGAATAGCTTTTTTTGTGTGGGGGCCCAAACAAACCAATCATTTCAGCCACAGTAGTTTGGTAGGCCCTGTCGCTGAAATGATTGGTTTGTTAAAGTGTGCATGTCCTATTTCAACAACATAAGGGTGGGTGGGAGGGCCCAAGGACAATTCCCTCTTGCAACTCTTTTTTTTGCCATTATGTGCTCTTTGGGGCCTAGTTCTATCTCCATCAGAGATATTCCTGCAGGCCATGTCACCGGCACAGCTATGTTAGATGTGTTAGATGTGCGCTGCATACTCTGTCTGATTTAGCAGAAGCTAGGCATTGGCCTTGATAATCAAATAGGCTTTCCATGATATTACATTGTCAGGGATTAGGCTAAACAGAGTGTCATGGTATTTGAGATCCCTACCTTACCTACACACAGCGTATACAGCGCTGCTATTTGTTCTATCATATTAATGTTTAGATAGGGTCTCTCCATATTAACACACTCCGCTTGCTCACATCACCCAGTGAAGCAAGCGCTATATAAGTGCCAACTTTTAGACACGTTAGGCAGCGTCTTTAACGAGAATACAGTATCTATATAATTGTGAGTGCTTTAAGATCTTACATGACCTTTAATCAGGCCACTTTAATCGCTGCTCTATTACAGATCTCTGTCCAGTGATCATCATGCATATTTTGGCAGAACCAATTTAAATATATAAACAGGGTCTCCTAGAATACGTACTATTTTATTTAAAGGAGTTTTAAGGGGCATTACACTCTAATAGAGAGACTCATCATTTCTGAATAAAAAAAAATGCTCTAATTCTTGTTAAGTTCCCAAAAAGAGGAACTGCCATTTTTATTACTACTTTCATTCTTTATGTAGTTCCCAAAAAGAGAAACTGCCACTTCTATTACTACGTTCATTGTTTGTGTAGTTCCAAAAAAAAGGAACTATCATGTCACGGGCACTAGGAGTCTTTACCCAGGGATCACCAGGTGATAGGCTTACCAGAGCAGTATAGGTGGTAATATGGTACTCTGGTAGCAGGGTGATCACGGAACAGGAAATAGCAGCTGATGAGATGCTCAGGAAAGTCTATGACTAGCAGCACTGGCAATATGGAAGTGGTAATACACGAGGAACTGTATGGACAAAGGACACGTGAAAGTAGTCAGTGGTCTGCGGTAGCAAGTTGTACCACTGCTATAGTGAGGAGGAATGTCCAACAGAAACGAGGGAGTGATGAGAGTCAGCGGTCTGCGGGTAGCAAGTTGTACCGCTGTCTGAGTGAAGGAATGGAATCCAAGTGGAGGTATCCGGGTAGTCAGTGGTCTGCGATAGCAAGTTGTACCACTGCTATGTGAGAGGATAATGGAACAGGTGATACTGGAAACAGGGATCAGTGGTCTGCCTTCAGCAAGTTGTACCACTGAATATATATGTGAGGAGGTGCACGGGGAGAAACTGCAACACAAGATATACACGGGCACCTTGACTTTGAACCACAGTAATATGCACAATATTAATGTATAGATAACTGAGCAATACTGCCAATATAGAAAAGTCTCTTGAAGTAGTCCAGCATAAGTTAACACAGTCAATGATGGCAATAGACTCAGCGGATAGCACACTCCAGAGGAGAACCAACACAGTCCAGCAAGGTATGCAATACACAGCACAGTCAATGAGAAGCAGGCATACCGTGGTTCAGGAGAAGGCAGTCAGACAGGAGTGCAGAGATACCTGAACGGCAGGAGGCCGGCAGGATGCGAAGTCCCTGGATGGGTGAAGCGGTGGTCTAGTAGGTGCAGCGCACAGGTAGGTAGACCAGCAGGGAAACACAGGAAAGCGTGGAGAGCGGATCAGCAGTAGATGAATAAGTCGCGCTGAGGAGTAGTAACAGCGGGTCTCTGCGGGAACACGGAGGTAGCCAATAGCAACCAGCAGGTGCAGTAACGATGGGACACAGGAGAGCAGAGTTGAACTGGAACTGTTGATCACGGAGAATAGCGGGTAGCACCATAGGCAGTAGACTCAGGGAAACACGGGAGAGTTGACAAGAACTGAAGACTGAAGCGCCCAGAGGCAGCGGATAGGAATCAGCCAAACAGTCACAATGAAACACAAACGGGTTGCAGGTTGAAGACTGTAGTGCACGGAGGCAGCGGATAGGAATCAGCAGCAGTCACGATGATGAAACACAGACGAGTTGCAGGTTGAAGACTGTAGTGCACAGAGGCAGCGGATAAGAATCAGCAGCAGTCACGATGATGAAACACAGACGAGTTGCAGGATGAAGACTGTAGTGCACGGAGGCAGCGGATAGGAATCAGCTGGCAGTCACAATCAGGAACAGGTGAATGGAAGTGAATAGGAGACTGAAGTGCACGGAGGCAGCGGATAGGAATCAGCTAACAGTCCCAATAATACATAGTAGAGTTGAAGTGGTTAGAAGACTGTAGTGCACGGAGGCAGCGGATAGGAATCAGCTCACAGTCACGATGATATAGTTGATGGTAGAAGTGGTATGGGAACCACAGGAGTAGAAGTGGTTTGGAAACCACAGAGGTAGAAGTGGTTTGGAAACCACAGGAATCAGCAGGGCTGAATAAACAAGGAAACACAGGAACACCTTCAGAGACTCATGGGGAATGAGACTCCAAGATCAGGCCACGTGGTGGTGACCACAGGTGGTTAATATAGGGAGGTTGCCTGATCTGCCAATTAAGTTAAAGGAGTATACACTGAAGTATAGAAAAGGGCTGCGCATGCGCAGACCCTCAGGATGGTGGACGGCCACGGTTCCTAAATGTCCG
Source organism: Mixophyes fleayi (assembly GCF_038048845.1). Classification (NCBI taxonomy): domain Eukaryota; kingdom Metazoa; phylum Chordata; class Amphibia; order Anura; family Limnodynastidae; genus Mixophyes; species Mixophyes fleayi. The sequence continues at coordinate 124,204,530 of NC_134410.1, read as the reverse complement.
GGAAGAGGCACTCACGATCCGGTGAGTGACAGTACCCCCCCTTTTAAAGGTGGGCACAGAACGCCTGGAACCGGGCTTGTCTGGATTTTTGGAGTAAAACTTCTTCAAAAGGGCAGGAGCATTAAGATCTTCAGCTTTGATCCAAGAGCGCTCCTCAGGACCAAAGCCCTTCCAATGAACGAGGAAGTGGAGGACTCCTCGCGAAATTTTTGCATCTAGTACCTCGGTAATCTCAAAATCCTCCTCCTGATGAACTTGAACTGGCTGCGGAGCTGAGGGAGGAGTTGAAAAACGGTTGATAATAAGAGGTTTGAGCAAAGATACATGGAAGGCATTGGAAATCCGAAGATTCTTAGGAAGAAGAAGTTTAACACATACTGGATTGATAACTTGAATGATCCTATATGGACCAGTAAAACGAGGGGCGAATTTCATAGATGGAACCTTCAAACGAATATTTTTGGTAGATAACCAGACACGATCTCCAATTTTTAGTGGTGGAATAGCCCGCCTCTTCTTATCTGCGAAAGACTTATATTTATTAGATGTCTTCTTTAAACAGGTTTTGACCTGAGACCAGATATTTTTGAAGGTTTGACAAGCAGTCTCCACCGCAGGAACTTGGGTGGGCGGGAGGGCAGGAAATTCCGGAAAAGACGGATGGTGACCGTGAACCACGAGCACTTGACTTTTTGAAGATGACTCCTGAGATCCATCTTCAACGTCCGATGACGTCACGAACGCCCGATGAGGAGGACGGCGTTCAGACTGAACCTTATCACACAGATTCGTAGATGAAGGATCCTGTGGAGGAGGCCCTGGTGGAATAGACGAATGCTGTCTTTTGAATGAAACCACTTGAGAGAGGCAACGATGATGACATTCAGCTCCCCAAGATATAACTTGAGAAGTGCGCCAGTCAATCTGGGGAGAATGACACTGAAGCCATGGAAGGCCTAGGACAATCGGACTTGTCGTAACAGGAAGAATTAAAAACGAAATCTCTTCATGGTGTAACCCACCAATCTGAAACCTTACTGGAGACGTACTCTGGGTGATGAGACCATTGATGAGACGTGATCCATCCATAGCAGTCACAGTAATCGGTGTTTTCAAAGTAATCACTGGTAGGGACCATTGATTTACTAATGATTTGGAAATAAAATTTCCTGCTGCTCCGGAATCAATCAATGCCTGTGACTCAAAGGCTTTGGTAGCAGAGGAAATCGTAACATCAAAAGTGCAGGCTTTTAATTTCGTAGAAGATGGCGAGGACTCCAGGAACCCTAACCTTATCTCCCCAGTATTGGTTAGAGCCCGGCATTTCCTGGGACAAGAATTGAGCATATGCGTAGAATCGGCACAATAGATACAAAGTCTATTCTTTATTCTTCGGTCCCTCTCCTCTAAAGTTAATTTGGAGCGACCTATCTCCATGGGTATCCCCGGAGATGAAGCTGGGTGAAATTGAGGATTTGAGAGAAGAGGTGTTTTAACCGAAGTTGTTTTCTCAGGTTCTCTTTCACGAAACCTCAGGTCTACCCGATGGCAAAGAGAGATCAAATCTTCTAAAGAGGAGGGTAGTTCTTGTGAAGTCAGTGCGTTTTTAATTTTATCGGAAAGCCCCTGCCAGAAGGCGGCAACTAGTGCTTCAGTGTTCCACTGAAGTTCAGAGGCTAAGATCCTAAATCGAATGACGTACTGAGCCACAGTGCGAGATCCTTGGCGAAGACGGAGAATGCTAGATGCAGCGGAAATAACACGACCTGGTTCATCGAATACACTTCGGAACGTGGAAATAAACTCGGCACTATCCTGTAACAATGGATCGTTTCTTTCCCACAGAGGGGAAGCCCATGCGAGAGCTTGTCCAGAAAACAATGAAATAAGATAGGCCACTCTGGAACGATGGGTAGAAAAATTTTGAGGTTGGAGCTCAAAATGAACTGAGCATTGAGTAAGAAAACCCCTACAAGTTTTGGGGTCCCCGTCGTATTTTGACGGAGTAGGCAGGTGAAGCGTGGAAGCTGTAAACACCTGGGATGGCACTGGGGAAACGGAGGAAGGCACAGGAGCATCAACAGTGGTTGTGGCATCTTGCACAGACGGTCTTTGGGAGGCTAACGCCTGGTAACACCGCAGTAAATGCCGTTGGCGAACTTCCTGTTGCTCAATACGGGTAACCAGATGCCGCAGCATCTCTTTGGCGGTAGGTTCCGTATCTGGGTCTGTCATGGCCTGATCTTACTGTCACGGGCACTAGGAGTCTTTACCCAGGGATCACCAGGTGATAGGCTTACCAGAGCAGTATAGGTGGTAATATGGTACTCTGGTAGCAGGGTGATCACGGAACAGGAAATAGCAGCTGATGAGATGCTCAGGAAAGTCTATGACTAGCAGCACTGGCAATATGGAAGTGGTAATACACGAGGAACTGTATGGACAAAGGACACGTGAAAGTAGTCAGTGGTCTGCGGTAGCAAGTTGTACCACTGCTATAGTGAGGAGGAATGTCCAACAGAAACGAGGGAGTGATGAGAGTCAGCGGTCTGCGGGTAGCAAGTTGTACCGCTGTCTGAGTGAAGGAATGGAATCCAAGTGGAGGTATCCGGGTAGTCAGTGGTCTGCGATAGCAAGTTGTACCACTGCTATGTGAGAGGATAATGGAACAGGTGATACTGGAAACAGGGATCAGTGGTCTGCCTTCAGCAAGTTGTACCACTGAATATATATGTGAGGAGGTGCACGGGGAGAAACTGCAACACAAGATATACACGGGCACCTTGACTTTGAACCACAGTAATATGCACAATATTAATGTATAGATAACTGAGCAATACTGCCAATATAGAAAAGTCTCTTGAAGTAGTCCAGCATAAGTTAACACAGTCAATGATGGCAATAGACTCAGCGGATAGCACACTCCAGAGGAGAACCAACACAGTCCAGCAAGGTATGCAATACACAGCACAGTCAATGAGAAGCAGGCATACCGTGGTTCAGGAGAAGGCAGTCAGACAGGAGTGCAGAGATACCTGAACGGCAGGAGGCCGGCAGGATGCGAAGTCCCTGGATGGGTGAAGCGGTGGTCTAGTAGGTGCAGCGCACAGGTAGGTAGACCAGCAGGGAAACACAGGAAAGCGTGGAGAGCGGATCAGCAGTAGATGAATAAGTCGCGCTGAGGAGTAGTAACAGCGGGTCTCTGCGGGAACACGGAGGTAGCCAATAGCAACCAGCAGGTGCAGTAACGATGGGACACAGGAGAGCAGAGTTGAACTGGAACTGTTGATCACGGAGAATAGCGGGTAGCACCATAGGCAGTAGACTCAGGGAAACACGGGAGAGTTGACAAGAACTGAAGACTGAAGCGCCCAGAGGCAGCGGATAGGAATCAGCCAAACAGTCACAATGAAACACAAACGGGTTGCAGGTTGAAGACTGTAGTGCACGGAGGCAGCGGATAGGAATCAGCAGCAGTCACGATGATGAAACACAGACGAGTTGCAGGTTGAAGACTGTAGTGCACAGAGGCAGCGGATAAGAATCAGCAGCAGTCACGATGATGAAACACAGACGAGTTGCAGGATGAAGACTGTAGTGCACGGAGGCAGCGGATAGGAATCAGCTGGCAGTCACAATCAGGAACAGGTGAATGGAAGTGAATAGGAGACTGAAGTGCACGGAGGCAGCGGATAGGAATCAGCTAACAGTCCCAATAATACATAGTAGAGTTGAAGTGGTTAGAAGACTGTAGTGCACGGAGGCAGCGGATAGGAATCAGCTCACAGTCACGATGATATAGTTGATGGTAGAAGTGGTATGGGAACCACAGGAGTAGAAGTGGTTTGGAAACCACAGAGGTAGAAGTGGTTTGGAAACCACAGGAATCAGCAGGGCTGAATAAACAAGGAAACACAGGAACACCTTCAGAGACTCATGGGGAATGAGACTCCAAGATCAGGCCACGTGGTGGTGACCACAGGTGGTTAATATAGGGAGGTTGCCTGATCTGCCAATTAAGTTAAAGGAGTATACACTGAAGTATAGAAAAGGGCTGCGCATGCGCAGACCCTCAGGATGGTGGATGGCCACGGTTCCTAAATGTCCGGGAAGAGGCACTCACGATCCGGTGAGTGACATATCACTTCTATTACTAAGTGCATTGTTTGTGTAGTTCCAAAAAAGAGGAACTGCCATTTCTATTACTACTTTCTTTCTTTCTGTATTTCCAAAAAAGAGGAACTGCCATTTCTATTGCTAATTTTTTATTTTTTGTAGTTCCAAAAAAAATATAACTGCAGCCTTAACTGCTATGTTGGTGTTAGACGTGCATCAGGTGTCCGCCATCTGTGCAGTGTTATTCAGACCAGTTGAGGGTTTTATATTGTGGCCCCGGTACCAAATTGGGTACCGGGGCCACTACACTACGCAGTCCAGATAGCTGTGCAGTGTAATTGAGACCAGTTAAGGTTTTTTTATTGTGGCCCCGGTACCAAATTGGGTACCGGGGACACTACACTACGCAGTCCAGATAGCTGTGCAGTGTAATTGAGACCAGTTAAGGGTTTTTTATTGTGGCCCCGGTACCAAATTGGGTACCGGGGACACTACACTACGCAGTCCAGATAGCTGTGCAGTGGAATTGAGACCAGTTAAGGTTTTTATATTGTGGTCCCGGTACCAAATTGGGTACCGGGGCCACTACACTACGCAGTCCAGATAGATGTGTATCAGATATTAAACTACATTCAATGTTGGGGCCAAATCCAAAATTAATTAAAATGACCTGTCATCGTCAAAAACAAGAGGTATTGACGCGTTAGAACTACACCCTGTATATGCTGCAGAGGATGTAGGAGCAGGCAGCTGTGCAGTGGAATTCAGACCAGTTGAGGGTGATATATTGTGGCCCCGGTTGGGTACCGGGCCCACTCCACTACGCAGTCCAGAAAGCTACCTCGGTCCAACGTTTTGGACTAAAAACAATATTGTGAGGTGTGAGGTGTTCCACATACACTGGAAATTAGTGGAAATGATTGTTATTGAATGTTATTGAGGTTAATAATAGCGTAGGAGTGAAAAACAAACAAAAAACTAGATTTTAGCACTTTTTATGCTTTTTTAAAAATAAATCAGAACCCAAAACCCTAAATCAGAACCAAAACCTTTCGTCAGGTGTTTTGGCAAAACAAATCAGAACCCAAAACCTCAAGCTAATCAGAACCCAAAACCCAAAACCCAAAACACTAAAAGTGCCCGGTGCACACCCTTACTATTAATAACTCGTTTACCTTACAAATATATTGCACCATTGGCATACTGTATATTCACAATATATAGCCACATTCACGATACAACTTAAAAAAACACATGTACAGTATTAAACCACATTGAACCGCTGGATAAAGTGGACATTAGTAGCGCTATAAGTCCTGAGCTTAGAGGAAAACACTTTAATCATAGTCCAATGTTAGTGGTGGAGCCGGATATAGGGCTGTACCAGTCCATGAACCTGACCCTTGGTCTCCTCACAAATAGAATTACAAATGGTGGCCGTAAAGTGGCTATAAAATTAACTATAATGTGATATGCAAAATAGCTGCAGATTATTATTATTCGGGTGTATATAAAGAATTGGAACCTTTAAACGTGCTCTATGGACAAGTAGATGCACATAAAGTATTGCAGGTTTGCAGCTCATAAATCAGCCTTTCAGAATTACCAAAGTGCCTTTTTCTGGCTATAATACACCCCTGTCTCATTCAGCGAGTCTGTAATTCTACTATCAAAGGGGACCAATCAGCCCCATCGATAAACCTCTAGATTATAAAGGATCTGTCTAAATTCCGGCACGTAGAGTACTGCCATATTTCTGTAAACTTCTGTCCCACGCCGGTAGTCGCTGACAAATAAACGGACAGGCAGCCCTGTTAGTAGCCACGCCTACTTGAGCAGATTTTATTTTTACTTAAAAGGGTTGTTCACTTCTTTTGGGTAAACCCCCTAATATATAATGCCTGCCCCCCTTGTGTATTAAATAGAGCCCCCCCACCCTCCTAAGAGTTTCCCTATCCCTGATGGTGTAGCCGATGGTGTTTTAGCTCCCCCTGCTGGAGGGCAAGGTGAGCAAGAGTAGTGTTGTGCGATTCGATCACCAGTTTAAAGGGGGTGTTACCATCACCGCTGACGGCAGCGTTTTCCCACCAAACTGTCCGTCCCGCCTGAAATCTGAACCTACATGATAACAGAGAAGCACAAACCACCCTGCGTTCCGCTTGGGCGCTCCGTCTGAAGTGGAAAGTCAAGTTAGCGTAATGGCACAAACCAGTCGGTGTTTGACTTGGCAGTCCTGCATGAAAATAAAAGGCATGTTATCATAATAGCCTAAGCCACTCCTGTCATCGTCGTTAGCTGTGGACAATGCTAAACAAACATACTCCCAACCTCTCATCTCTGCTCAGGCTTCTAACCCCAAAAGCCTCTTTAATACATTTAAATCTCTTCTAAACTCTCCCACCCCAAACCCTCCGACTACCATCAGTGCACAGGATCTTGCTTCCTACTTTAAGGACAAGATTGATAAGATCAGACTTGAAATGGTATCATCTCCCTCGACAAGGAATCAGCTCAATTCCTTCCCAGCGTCCTCTGACACCTTCTCTTCATTTGATCCCACAAATGAAAATGAACAGTCATTAAGCACAAAAATGAGTAACATTGCACCTGGGCAAAACCATGTTGCATTGGAGGGGGAGGTAAATGTAAAATGTGGGGACATATTTATAGTTGGGGTAGGACATGTCCGAGATTATCTTTAAATTCATACTTGCCAACTCTCCCGGAATGTCCGGGAGACTCCCGCATTTTGAGAGAGTCTCCCGGACTCCCGGGCAAGTGTGGCAAAATCCTGGATCTGCCCACTTTCTAGTGAAGTGGGCAGAATTAGGTCACAAACGCATCGATTCCTGGTGACGCGGATTTTGGAGGCCCGCCCCCCATGACGCCCACCTCCCTCGCAGGCTCCCGGATACCAACATTGTAAAGTTGGTAAGTATGTTTAAATTTCAGTGTAAAAATAAAGCTATCAGATATTTGTGTGCTACATGAAAAAACAGCCAGTATTTAACGTATGTGTAACATAATAAACTAATTTGCACCCCTTGTATTGTAACATGGTTTGTCGCAGTGAACACTTACTCCTTTTTCTGCCTTACTTTCTTTCTGACTCAGGCCCGTTGTGTATTTTTTAAAAAAACGCACTTAATTCAGGCATAAGCAGGACCACATTCAATTATCTTGTTGAATACAGGTCTAGGTATGATTTGCATATAGGACACTTGCGGACACAATACATTAGCAGGATAACTATAATATGTGAAATATAAAGTCTCAACAAAAAAACAAAAAACAAAATTCAGTTACTGTCACCTATTAATAAATTAGTCATTAATGAAAAAACATTAAAACAAAACTGTTTGCTTTCTTTTTTTTCCCCATCAAATTCATTTATTAGGATGTTATTAATGTCTACTGTACATAAAATGCATTTTTATAGTTGCTCTTGATTTCAAACACATGTTATAGCATGCACACACAGCCGTCATCACTAATAAGAAGCACTTACACCTCACCTGTAGCTGGTGCAAGTGATACGACAGAAAAACGCATACCTGAGAGATGACCAAAGCTTTAACCGGACGCTGCTTCGTGCTCTCGAGCTTGGCACACCCTTACTGTACATTGACTACGGGCATATGCCAATTCCCTCCGCCAATCTGCCCATGAAATCGCAGGCTGCCGGAAGTCTCCTTTGCGCTTGAAGATTAATTGCATACACTTGTGTTCACTGGCGTATAGTTCATTTCTAGGCATGTGCAGAGCAATTTAACACAAAATATAGTACATATCGGCATTTACTTTTCATAATGAACCAGGCCCCTTGTTTCATCTCTGTAGAATCAGACGATGTTCTGTGTTATGCTGAGGTTAACGAGAAGAACGGAGAGTGTGAGGAGTATCTCGATGAGGGAATTCCGGAGTTGGACTGTTGTCTGAATATCAAGTACGGCTTTAAGCGAGATGCTCATTCCCGATGCCAATCCTGCCGGTAAGACATTACAATAAGGACAGTGGTTCATCTCTGTTGGGTGGTTAGATTGTACAATAATGCTGTAAGTAGGAATCCTCTAACCGGTGTGCTCAACATTACAGTCTAATCATGAAATCAATCCTCATATGCCAGTACGCACTTTTTAAAGGGGACACGATGGGCGCTCATGTCAATGTAAAGGGGCATAGGCAAACTGAGGGGGGGGGGGGGGGTTCCTAGTGCCTGGAAACCCCCTCCAAGCCTGGGGAACTGTATAATTGAGGTGGCTGGACCCTGTCCCCGCTTCACACGGCTCTGCTCAAAAAGAGAGAGCTGCGTACACCTAACAGTAGTGCACACAGCATTGCCCATGTTTATTATGGGGATAGGAAGAGTTGGAGAGCAGCCAAGCACTGTCTAAAATTATAGCTACGCCCACATGCATGCTGGCCACGCCCACTGGCAGCGGGGTGTGGAAACCCCCCTCTACAAATCCTGCGTGTTCCCCTGAGGGGGTATGATCACATAAGTCTTGACTGTTGGGATGGTTAGGATATTAACACCACTAAACAAATCCAGTATTAATTCATATCCATGAATCTAAAAGCCAAAGAATTCAACCTACTACGACGTTCAGACCCCCCCCCCCCCCCCAATCATTTAAACTCAATCCATTTTTTTTCCCTAAAATACTGTCACTTGTGTTTTTAAATGTATATTACATAAGTGCGCTTGGAAAACGCATCTCATTGAAACTACAGGATGATCACCGATTATAGGAGGGGCCTCCTTTTGTAAATGACCATTTGCAGGATGCGCGTTAAACGGGAAACTCAACCCCACGCACCATTGAATCGAATTTAAATAATCTCATACTGCAAAACAAGAAGACAAAGGGCCTGATTCATCCAGACTTGAATTCTAAGCGCAACCCGCGTTCAGTATTATACGCACGTATTTCGAATTTGCGCACTCACAAACTCATCAAGGCTCGGATCTCAAGATCCGTGCACTAATGAATTCAGGTTCAGGTCTGTTCTACAACACAAGAGGCTGCAGGATATGTCCAATACCTACGTGGGTTATAAACGCACAGAAAGAGAAAACATATTAAATGAATATAGGCATTAGTTATAAAAATAGTGTTTTCTTTCATTTTTTTTCCCATCAAAACATTTATTAGGATGATATTAATGTCTACTGACCATAGAATGCATTTTTACATCGCTCCTGATTGCAAACACATGTTATAGCATGTCAACGAGACTGTCATCACTACTGATCAGGACTTAGACTAGCCCTGTAGCTGGAGCAAGAGATACGGCAGAATGACAAGTACCTTAGAGATGCCCAAAGCTTGATTCCGGAGCGGCTGCGTGCACTTGAGCTTGGCAAGCCCCTATTGTAGCTTGACTACGGCCAAACGTCCCTTCTCTGCCCCGTACTCTTGCGTACGGACACGCAGCGGACAGGGCTGCGCTTACTGGCGCATGGGCTGTTTGTTTGCATGCACAGTTTAATTTTGCATATGATACACTGAAAAGCAGATACGTGCCTTCAATAATCAGGTCCTAGGTGTCATGTTCGTCTGAAATCTTAAAGGGGTCTTCCACCGTCAGATTCAATTAATTAATTAGCTGTTCTGCAACTTTTACCAAATACATTGCTTTGCATTCTGTATACATTCTGTGCTTTTCAGCAATATCTTTCCCTATACTGGAAGGGTTATCCCCGTTGCTCCGGGCTACTACGCAGAGCTTTGCTGCATTGAATTCAGTTGTATCCTTATAGCAGCTTTTGTGTTGTATCCCAAAATCTGAAAGTGGAACATCCTTTATACCACCGAGATGTTCCTTCTAGACAATTGCTGCCTTTAACAGGTTGGATTAAGTGGGTGGCGCCTCCTAGTGGTGCCAACAGGTAGTGCGTAACTAGCCAGAGGGTAAAGTTTGCCCTTGTTCATACTTTCTCCATGTACCCAGAAGACTCTCTCTCTGTCTTTCAGGCCAGCGGAATGGACCGAGTGGGGCCCTTGGAGCCAGTGTTCAGTGTCATGTCATGAAGGGGTTCAGGAGAGACGACGGATCTGCATAGGGCAGGGAGACTGCGAGGGAGACGGTGTGGAAGTCCAGTCCTGCACTCTGCAAAAGTGCTGCGCCGGTGCGTATTGGGGAACCGGGAGCGTACTGAGAGAGGGGCCTTGTCTGGTCTTATTCATACTTACCAACTCTTCCCAGGAGGGGAGGTCAGGTGGTAAGTGAGTGAGGGGGCGTGGCTGTGAAATCGCTTCACAGTGGTTCCGCCCCCTGCTATGTACCGCTAAGATTCACATCATCTCGTAGTGGGTGATGACGCCAATCTAGTCATTAAGCCCCGCCTCTGCTGGAATCTGGGAGGTTGCCTGCTCTTCCGGGAGTCTGAGGGGACCCCCCTGAAATTCGGGAGCCTCCCGGACTTTCCAGAAGAGTCGGCAAGTATATTTTATATATATATAGAAACTTTAGCTTTTTTAGCTTTAAAAAATAAATTCAATGTGTCAAAAATTGTTACAAATGTCTTATAACGTTAATGTTTATTATTTGTCAATTGTAATTTACAAACAAAAAATAAAGTAAAAAGTACACTGTAAACTTTGCATCCCAAAAAATAATAATAGGAAAAATAATATTTAGGTTTCCGTCCTATGAGTCTGATTTAGAGCAGGTTGCAATTGTGTGACCCAACATTAAGCAGAGAATTTGCAAAAAAAAATGTGTGTCTCTTGAGCTCCACGTGTCCGAAGATCAGTGTGACTCAAACTTTACGGTAAATGAGCGGCCGCATCAAAATACGCTTTAAGCGGCCTGAGTAAAAATAAGCCATTCAACTTGAAGATGATGGCTGCCGTTTTAAAAATAATTAAATAAAAAAAAAATACGTTCCCTCCCTTCCTCTAACATAAGAAACCAGCACCAATGTTACAGCCAGGGCTTTTGCTGCTAAAGACAAGCCCCCATCATTCCGTGGCCGCGACCCCCCATCCCGCCATCACTAGAATCGCCTACAAGCCGCAGTGTACAATAGTCAGGCCATATAAGAGTGTGAAGTCTCTACATCGCCACCTAGTGATGCTACATGATCGGTGCATTGTTTCCCATAAATATCGAATAGTAGTTACTACTAATGGCACATATGATGATATAGATCCCATAGGCAAACCGAAGGGGGGGTTTTCTAGTGCCTGGAAACCCCCCTCCAAGCCTGGGGCACTGTATAATATTATAGCCACGCCCCCATGCATGCAGGTCCCACCCACTGGCAGCGTGGTGTGGAAATCCCTCTCTACAAATCCTGCGTTTTGTCCCTGGATCCCAGTTCCTCAATTATTAGTCTCCTTTCCCCTCAGAGAACGGAGGCTGGTCCGCGTGGAGTCCGTGGTCACAATGTTCCGCTACATGTGAGAAGGGACAGATTGAGAGAACAAGAGAATGCGACAACCCCAAACCATCCTGCGGCGGGAGGTGTACTGGATACAGCAGAGAAGTGCGTGACTGTTATTTGAAGCAGATTTGTCCGTGTAAGTGACTTTAGCCAGCCAAGTGCATGCTGGGTACATCTCTGAGGCGGTATAAGGGGTCTACATTCAATTATTTTTTTTCTGTATTATTCTCCCTTCCCCCAACTTATGAATTCATCACCTGACATCATATCCCTTTCCGGAATGAAATTCTGACCCTGTCTTTCTCCCCCCTCCCACAGCTCACGGCTCCTGGGGTAACTGGGGACCCTGGAAAGAGTGTTCGTCCGATTGTAAAACAGAAGGTTCCAAAACTCTGCCGGTTCAGTCACGTCAGCGACTGTGTAACAACCCGAGACCCTCCACCGACCCCCCGGGATTACCCTGCGAGGGATACGTGCAAGAAAGCAGAGAGTGCAGCGACCTTCCCTTCTGTCCGGGTGAGGCAGATATACAAATAAAGGGGTGTAGATGTATGGAGTGGAGATGTTGCCCATAGCAGCCAATCAGATTCTAGCTCTCATTTATCAACTACAATCTAGAAATTGAAAGATAGAATCTGATTGGTTGCTATGGGCAACACCTCCACTTTTGCTTTTTAGAACATTTGATAAATCTTCCCCTTATTTCTTCACTTACACTAAAATGTACCAAACAAAAAGTCTCTACAGTGCTCCACTGACATTTTCATCTGTTGTCTCCATCCTAAAGCGACTGCATAGAGAATCTGCTGTTCAGTGTAACCCCTAACAATACCCTGTTCATCTTTGAACACTGTTTACAGAGAACAGCTCCCAGGATTAGCGCTCCCATGTATTTTGACCTTTCCTGGACAATCAGTTTTATCGCTTTGAATCTTTAATTCCCTAGAATTTAGACTCCTGGGGCAGTCAGTTAACATGATTATTAGATCCTATAACTTATTGCCTTTGACACTACAAAACATAGCAAGGGGTACCAAGTTTAGTCTGACAAAAAAACAGGCGTGTCCTGGTTGTAAGCTTCAACAAAATGGAAGCTGTTTCGCTCTCAGCCTCCCCTCGGATTTACAGCCTGGGTGTTGCGTGCATTGCTGCAGAAGGTGATAACGCTATGTGGCATATTTCCGCAGTTGATGGAGGATGGGGGGCGTGGAAGAGGGAATCGGAGTGTACCGTTACCTGCGGCATCGGACGGGTGAGAGAGAAGAGGTCTTGCAATAATCCGGCTCCTCGTTATAAAGGAAGGGATTGTTCCGGATCTCCCACAAGAGATACCATCTGCAACACGAAAGTGCCCTGTCCCAGTAAGTGGAAGATTCTAAACATACTGCTAAGGGCAGATACTCAAGTGCAAACATGTGCATTAATCTTTCTGTGTTCCCCTTTAAGTGCATGGTGTGTGGGAAAATTAGCTTACACCCCTATCAGCTCAGACCATCCTTCAGCCCGCCCAGGCCACGCCCCTTCTACTGGGGCCACACCTGGATTCTGCCATGCCACTCCCTCTTTGCCAATTTAGACTACCAGGGGGGCATGCTTTTAATCAACTGGACATAATGCGCCTGATTCATTAAGGAAAGAAAAGCAAAAAAAAATATCCTGGACAAAACCATGTCACAATGCAAGGGGTGCAAACTAGTTTATTATTTTGCACATAAGATAAATACTGGCTGTTTATTCATCTAGCACACAAATACTTGATAGTTTTATTTGTACATTGAAATTTAAAGTTGATCTAAGACACGTCCTACCCCAACTATAAATCTGTCCCCACATTTTAAATTTACCTCCCCCTCCAATGCAACATGGTTTTGCCCAGGTGAAAAGTTGCTCAAATTTTTTTTGTCTTTACTTTCCTTAATGAATCAGACCCAATGAGCTTTTTAACCACCTGCATTTCCGGACTGCAGGAACGATGCTGAAGGGTGCTGTAAACTAGGTACTTTTAACGAGACGCGTTTTGCATCGTCCAGTCGCAATTTGACGCCTTTCTAGATTCTGTTTGACCAATTAATATGAAATTGTGTGGGCGGAGATTGCACTAAATAGGCGGAGTTTGGCATAAAAGTGGTTATTTAGGGGAGGGTCAGGGCGGGGTTTGTGTGAATTGGGGTGGGGCTTATTTTGTCCCATTTCTGCCTGTCTCTCATGTTAAAGGGAACTCTCGATCTATTTATTTCTCGCAGTTGACGGACAGTGGTCGGAGTGGCAGGCGTGGAGCCCGTGCTATCTAGTGAATGGTGACATTATTAGATGCCAAAAAAAAGTGGGGTTACAGCACAGAAAACGTCAGTGTCTGGGCACGAGTATCGATGGAAAGTGGTGTGAAGGAGACTACAGGGAAAATCGCAAATGCTACGATGTAGATCGGTGTCCACGTGAGTGATTTATGCCTATTTAATAGCACAATCTGTGACCACTGGATCGTGTGCACCCCTCCTAACATCAGGAAAATCAGGACTCATTAGGCCACACCCCAGATCCGTGTAAACACACCTGATCCGTTCAAGCCATGCCCATTTCTGATGAGGTCACGCCCATTTCCTGAGAGATCTTGCCAGAAATCGGGACTGTGCCATTAATGGGGTCATTTGCAAGTACGCTTATTGGTGGGTGAAATTCACATAAATGTCATTTTTAAAACCAGGACAAATGCAGCTGCAGTGTCACACCCCAAACACACCCACCGGATGTGAACAAATATATAATTTCTGCAGACGGAGACATGGAAATATGGCTCGCTCAGCATTACGTAGCTGCCTTTCCATTTTCTTTACTGGTTGGGTACATACAGATGAAGCAGAGCGGGGTTTCCACACCACGCCACCAGTGGGTGTGGCCAGCATGCATGGGGGCGTGGCTATAATTTTAGACGGTGCTTGGCTGCTCTCCAACGCTTCCTAACCCCATAATATACATGGGCAATGCTGCGTGCACTACTGTTAGGTGCACGCAGCTCTCTCTTTTTTTCAAGCAGAGCTGTGTGAAGCGGGAGCAGGGCCCAGCCACCTCAATTATACAGTGCCCCAGGCTTGGAGGGGGGTTTCCAGGCACTAGGAACCCCCTCCCCCCTTGGTTTGCCTATGTGTACACACTTCCACATTCCATACGATGTGCTTTGGTACGTTAAAACATGATTGTAGGCGCATACACACTAATGCGATATCAGACCTAACAGTCGTTTATTGTGTGATCTGCATCATTGATAATTACATAGGTGTGTACCCAGCTTAAGATAGGAGCCCTGTTGTCACTTAGAGGTAGTTGGTGCAATCTACCCGCTGGCGCTCTAAGAAATCTCAAAGAAACCTGCTCCGTCTGTAAGTTACCTGTATCTGTGTGCTATATACTAACAAGGGACATTTCTGAAAACTGGTCACTGCAATAAGCAACCAATCAGATACTAGCTCACTTTTCCAGTACAGTTTAATAATTAAAGCCAATGTTTGGTTGCTATGGGTTACACCACCATTGTGAACGTGATGCACATTTTAGGCCTGAATTTCCCTTCCTTATAGTCTTAAATATCTTTGCTGTGTTCCAGTGAAAGGCACCTGGTCGGAATGGAGTGAGTGGGGTCTCTGTTCTTCTCCGTGCGGACAATCTGAAAGGACAAGATTCCGGGAGTGTTTGCCGAAATATCCGGATTACCCGTGAGTCATTTAACCGGCACGAGGGTTGTTTTCTTTGGGGGTCATTTCTGAAGGGGAAAACGGCACATCTGAAGCACAAATACAGCTAAAATGGGCCTGGTGGCCCAAAGACCAGGCCGATTATACCAAAAGAAATTTTAAATAATTCCACAAGGTTCTGCTCAGGAGCAGCTGATTCCAGTCTGGCAGCTAGTTTAAGAAACTGAACCCAATATGGTGGCTAATATACTAAGCCACAATCTTATAGAGACACTCACTTGTTCTGCTGCTGCTGATGATAGGATGATGGAACCCTGTTTCCTGTCCTATACTGATTTCTGATTGGCTGCTCCAGATGCTAGCGTTGAAAACTTCAATAGCGTTGTCTCTGGATGTCGCCTCTCTGGTTTCTCTCTTTCCCAGAATTCCTGACCTCTCTCAGTCCATAAGTGTTTGTGTTTCTGTCTCTTACTTTGTCTGTCTCGATTTAGGAACGTGATTGAAACCACTACTTCCGTCGTGGACGTTGTGTTCTCGGGAACTCCCAGAGTGAGGTGTGATGCCATCAACGGGCAAACTGCGAAGGTGGAGGAGAAAACTGCGTGTAAAAACCTTCCACCGTGCACTTAAGGTGTGAGCTGAATGGTGGGATGTTATCATAGTGCGCAGGGCAGGGGGGCATATGCAAACCGAGGGAGGGGGGGTTTCCTAGTGCCTGGAACCCCCATCCAAGCCTGGGGCACTGTATAATTGAGGTGGCTGGGCCCTGCCCCCGCTTCACACAGCTCTGCTTGAAAAGGGAGAGCTGCGTGCACCTGACAGTAGTGCACGCAGCATTGCCCATGTATATTATGGGGATAGGAAGTCCAACTAACAACATGTACAAAAACCTTTTATTTTACATGTTAGCAATTGCTATGAGACATCATTGAAGCCTGAATAACTTCCAGCAAGAACATCCTTCCCAACATGCGTACAAACAAAATAATTTATATTTTATCTTTGCTCCAACATGCTCGGCAAAGCCTAATCCCCACTAAAGTCTCCTTAAGCGTCTGCGAATCGCTCACAAACCTCTAATTACAAGCGGTTCGTTAATTTGGCTCTTTGTTGTCATCCTCATCATCCGCTACTTACACCAGCCACTGACCGCCCGCCAATATTCAGTCGTATCTGCAGCTACGACCCAGTCTGAACCATACGCAATCGCTTGAACCTGCCCTGACTGTACAGTGTGGCGGCAACTTGTGCCAAACTAAATACCCCCCGTCATGGCATGATAACATCCACCTATAGATGCACACAGCATATGAACAGACAGATCTACGCAACAAAAATGCTCTGTGCGTTTAGATTTTCGGAACCTGACAATGGGCGACATTTCTGAAAACTGGTGCATAGTAAAAAAGGTGCTATAATTCATAGTAACCAATCATATAGTTGCTTTCGTTCTGTAAGCAGTACTGGGGGGAAAAAACGAGTTGACATCTGGCTGTTGGCTGGGGTTATAGCACCTGTTTAAGGTGCAAAAGTTAATTAATTGATGTATGTGGGGTAATTCGCATTAGTGATTAAAAAGCAGCCTTAAAAAGACTTTTCTAAAAGTCATGTTCTAGTCTGGGCGTAGTAGACCCTTGCACTTCCCCAAATCTCTGTTTTATCCAACATCTTTCTATAAATAACTGTTTAATTTCTCCTTTTCAGGATGACTATCTCCAGCGGGCATCTGACGATGTCTATACTTACAGATCCCAGAGATGAGATGACGTCGGTCTCGCTAAGATATCCCTATCAGGATCATCATATATTAGCAAACAATTATCTACGTGTTGTGTAATTGTCTTCACTATCTACAATAAATGAATATAAATCCCCACTATGCATTAAACAGACATTATATTATACTGAAATCTTATTGACTTACACAGAAATAAATGCTTTGTACAATTATTTGCAGTCAGTGAAATTATGGCATAACCTATCTGAAATATGCATTGTTCAAAAGTTATTTCTTATCAAAGTTATTGGGTCTGAGTCATTAAGAGAGCAAAGCAAAAAAAAGGAGCAAATTTGCTCCAGGACAAACCATGTTACAATACAAGGGGTGCAAATTAGTTTATTATTTTGCACATAAGTTAATCACCGGCTGCTTCTTCATCTAGCGCACAAATACTTGATAGCTTTATTTTTACACTGAATTTTAAAGTTGATCTAAGACATGCCCTACCACAACTATAAATCTGTCCCCACAATTTAAACTTACCCCCCCCCCCCCTCCTCCAATGCAACATGGTTTTGCCCAGGTGCAAAGTTACTCCTTTTTTTTTTGCTTTACTTTCTTTAATGAATCAGGCCCAATGTCTTTTATTTATAAAGCGTTAAAGCTTTACTCAGCGCTGTACATAGAGGATAATGATATAAATAAATCATACAATGACATGAAAGAGAAGGTAAAGATGGCGCTGCCCACGTGAGCTTACACTCTAAGAGGTGCAGGGAACACATGATAGATAAGGTAGCGGAATAATAATTGTAGCTGGTGGTGGAGAGCGTGTATGTATGTGTGTGTGTATGTATGTGTATGTGTGTTGTATGTACGTGTATGTGTATGTGTGTTGTATGTACGTGTATGTGTATGTGTGTATGTATGTGTGTGTGTATGTGTGTATGTATGTGTATGTGTGTTGTATGTACATGTATGTGTGTGTGTGGAATTGTTGGAGACACGGCGGAAGGTGAAGAAACAAAAGCCGAGCCAGAAACCAACTACTGACAACCACGACTGTCCTACACCATTTGCATTCACCACATTTGACCCCCCTCCTGGCTCTAGACAAAGCCTATGTTTTTTGTGCTGTCTGGGTATCACACTCGTTGCTGGATACAAAACCAGTACACTAGTTCTCCCACGTTTGCAGAAGCTGCGGCGACAACTGCTGTCGCCAAGTAAAGCCGCGGAGAGGATGAACCGGAATGGAGGAACACAACCTTACTTTTAATTTCGGCTTTTCCTTACTAATATACACGTTATCAATAGAGTTATGTTAATTCACAACGAATATGCGCTTGCAAATTATTGTTGTCAACTTGCACGCTGCCTGCTAGTGGGAAAAACTGTGCATATATTAAAGATATTCCTGATTTCCCTACTTGTAAGCTCAACATTGCACAAATAAATTCAGTTTGATAACATAGTAGTCTGAGGTTCTTCATCCCGATCACTTCCCTGTTCACTACAATAGAAGTTGTCTGGCAACCAGAACTAGTTATGATTGTCTTGCAACAATGTAACAGGCCTCCGCGATAACAGTTCATTGTGAGTGTTGCAGATAAACTGAAGGAGTTCTAGATTATCAACAAGATTGTGTACAACTGAAAACACAAATGCAATTCTGCATGTTAACAATTTTAAAATGAGCTATTGGGAAATAATTGCTTGTGCAAATCATGCACTATACCAGTACAACAACAGACACGTTTTGAACCCATTTCATGTAGTAAAAAAACAAATAGTTAATGATTTATCAAATTTATTACAAACTGCAAAATGCGTCGACAACGGATCTGCACATTGGCCGACCGTCAGGATTTTCAATATGAAAACCACTGAGAAACTGTAAGTGGAACGAAGTGGTTTTATTATTACACAGTGTCATGTGCAAGCTAATTTTTAGGCATAAATCTGCAAATATGTGTTTGTGAATGAATTTCTAGAAATAGTGGGACATGGCTCTTAGAGAAGCTGCTTAGATCAAGGTGTTTTGTTTATGTTGAACTACCCAGAGGGGGCTGGTAGATAATAGTGCACCTTGTATCATTTATGGCAGGTTGCAAACATGAAAGCCTTTGAAGATATCTCTTTTAAGACAATGAAATCTTAAGCTAGGTACACACTACACAGTTTTCATCCAATAATCGGCTAAATCAGACGACATACGACCGCTCGTTCAAAAGTCGGGTCTGTGTACAGTGACACGATGGTCAAAAGTCTGCCCAAATGGACGATTGTCGTCTCATTTGGTTGGTTGTACCATTTAATATTTTCGTTCCAATCTCGTTTCCGTTGTGTAGTGTGTTTAAACTTCCGACCGATCCACAACAGTGAGTACGAAATTACAGTCATTGCTCACGACAACATGGCTGTAAAAAGTCGCTAAAGGGACGTCCGAACTTCCCTTTATCGTCCTAAACAAGGCTAGTGTGTATGCAGTCCATGGACCGAGCGATCGGACCATCGATCGCATGTAAAATCACTCGGCATAAAAAGTTGGTTGAAATTTCTGTAGTGTGTACCCAGCTTAACACATGATTGGGAGGCCCCAGACATGCCGACTGCAGAGACAGGGTTATATGTTAATGACAAATTCAAGCTGAATAGGGTCACAGGAAAATTTCATATCATTTTCTCCAATATCACACTTACCAGAGGCGTGTGTGGTATGCAGAGGAAGGGGAACTTATGACTTGTTGTGTGGAGGTAAAATCATGTTTGTAAGTCATACTGGTGAAAGGTTAGGACAGGGTAACAAAAACCTAACTTAGAAGGTGTTTCTCCAGCAGAGTCATAAAACCCTAATTTGCATTCACATAGACCATTTTGTACTGACATCACAGGAAGGGGGGCTGTGGGCCCTGCAGCATGGGGTTAAAACCATACTTGCCAACTCTCCTGGAATGTCCGGGAGACTCCCGAAATTCGGGTCAGTCTCACGGACTCCTAGGAGAGTCGGCAAATCTCCCGTATCCTGCTACTGTCGTCCCAAAATTTTGCAGTGAATTGCGTCATTTAGGCCCCCCCCGCAACAAAATTGCATTTTCGGCGCGGGGGGTGGGGCCAAAAAGACGCGTTTGGCTGCTCCACGCCCCCTCTTGCCACGCCCCTCTCCCACAAAAACCTTGCCCAAAGTAGGTAAGTATGGTTAAAACTGCACTGTGACTGTTAGGATTTGTTCACTTTTGGGGAGTCAATCTGATATTGAAGAGGGTCCCATTTTTCCTGCTTCTCCCAGCACCAGAAACTTAATTATAAGTGAGTTATCAATTCTGTGTTTTATCCTTTTTATTTTACAAGAAACAATTGCATTATATTGTATGCCTTTTATTACCTGTTTTATCTTAAGCATTGTGGATGTATTTTCCATATTAAATTACACTTAATAAGTTCAAGTCTCTGTGTTCTCACGAATACACGCGACAGTTTGGTCCAGACGCTACATAACTGAAACGGGGAGAACATTGAGGTTTATGTTAACTCTGATTAAAGTAAATTGTGCTGGATTAATTCTAGGGAGAACCGAAGGCTTCTTAAATAAGAGTGTCAGCTCTTCTCAGGTTACTTGGGAGGCATGAGGCACCAGGTGAGTAACGGGTGTCAGGATTGCAGGTTACTTGGGAGGCATGAGGCACCAGGTGAGTTACAGATGTCAGGACTGCAGGTTACTTGGGAGGCATGAGGCACCAGGTGAGTCACAGGTGTCAGGACTGCAGGTACTTGGGAGGCATGAGGCACCGGGTGAGTCACAGGTGTCAGGACTGCAGGTTACTTGGGAGGCACGAGGGACCAGGTGAGTCACAGGTGTCAGGACTGCAGGTACTTGGGAGGCATGAGGCACCGGGTGAGTCACAGGTGTCAGGACTGCAGGTTACTTGGGAGGCACGAGGGACCAGGTGAGTCACAGGTGTCAGGACTGCAGGTACTTGGGAGGCATGAGGCACCAGGTGAGTCACAGGTGTCAGGACTGCAGGTACTTGGGAGGCATGAGGCACCAGGTGAGTCACAGGTGTCAGGACTGCAGGCACTTGGGGAGGCATGAGGCACTGGATTATCAGCAAGCTGAGAAAGTGTAGCGTTCTGCAGAGCGGAGCACTCAGGGGTCCAGGTAGGCAGACAGCCAGGAGACTGGATCAGACACAGAGGTGTAACAACTGCAGACACAGGATCTGGATATGCCACACTTTAAGTGCTGGATTGCTAGTGGTGCAATGAAATGCTGACACCGTAAAGCAGGAGGGTCAAACAAGTCAGGGGTCAAAGCCACACGGTCCACAACAATATTAGGGAGAAGACAGAGAAGAACTCACAACAAACCCAGTCTGGGTCATAAGATGAGGTGCAAAACGAGGCGCCAAGCAGATGTCAAAACCAACAAATTAAGGATTCATACACAGGAAAACCAGCAGCAGTAAAGGCAACAGAAGAACTGGCAAAGGCAGGCTTGGATAGGCCAGGGACAGGTGTTAAGCATCCCGGAGTAACGAGTTTAGCTCTGGGAGGTAGGAAAGCAGTCCAAGTACCACAGTGCACCCTTTGGTGAAACAGTGGTACTGCAAGCTGGATACATGTAAAGGCAAAGCCCAGCATAGTTCTTGGCAGACAGGAGCTGCAGGAGGCAGATTGTGACACTGAGGATGTAAACACTCAACCGGACGGAGGGAAACTGTAAAGTTTTGGTGTCAGCAATCAAATATTAATATCAGGCTAATAATGTTGACGTCAGTGCAGCGTTTAATCACTAAAGCACTGACCCCAAGTAATATGAGATGTGGAACTATCCGAGTTTCCATTCATTACCGTCAGAGTTTTAGCGATAAAAGACTGCGTTTAGAAACCTCTCATTCACGGCTGCCCGTTCTTCCCCGAGTCATTAATCGTTAACTGAGGTTCAAAGCAGCAGAATATTTGCAGAATACAGGAAAAGGTTAATAAAAGAGGAGGAAGTCCAAATGTAGAAGTAGAAAGTGACCGTGTGTTGACATATTTCTTTGGCACTGCAACAAATGATTACACAAAAATCAGTGTAGATGAATTTCTGGGGAGTTCTCTCTGACTCCTGAAAGAGTAGATCACCCACCCGGATCCCACCCAATCTTCTCAAGGGGGGTGTGATAATATATTTTGCTGCGAAACTCATCGTCACGACCACCTTCAATCTCATGTGGAGACAAATGTCACAATCCTGCATTCTGTACCATAACATCGCTTAATCTGGGGCAACTAATGGGGCCGTATTATTTGCTTATGTTTAATACACAGAGGGGGAGTAGTGTCCCCAAACAAGTATCCTGCCTAGGGCCCCCTGGGGTCTTAGTCCCAAGTACATGAGAGAACAGTCTCCCGTTAATGTGGTCACGGATTAGGGAATACCAGCACCTGACCATAATCATCATCACCCTTTATTTATATAGCGCCACCAATTCCGCAGCGCTGTACAGAGAATATTTGTCATTCACATCAGTCCCTGCCCCTTTTGGAGTTTACAGTCTAAATTCCAATTTCAGAAAATGCATTTTTACAGTTGATCCTGATTACAAACACATGTTATAGCTGTATACACAGCCGTCATCACTAGTAATCGGCACTTACACCTGACCTGCAGCTGGTGCAAGTTATACGACAGAAAAACACGTACCTGAGAGATGCCCAAAGCTTGAATCGGACGCTGCTGCGTGCGCTCCAGCTTGGCGCGCCCTTACTGTACATTGACTACGTGCATACGCCCAGTCCTCTCCCTGTTGTGCCCCTTTAACACTTCTGCCTCACAGCGCTGGGGTCATGAGTTCAATTCCCGACCATGGCCTTATCTGTGTGGAGTTTGTATGTTCTCCCCGTGTTTGCGTGGGTTTCCTCCAGGTGCTCTGGTTTCCTCCCACACTCCAAAGACAGACTGGTAGGTTAATTGACTGCTATCAGAATTGACCTTAGTCTCTCTGTGTGTGTATGTTAGGGAATTTAGACTGTAAGCTCCAATGGGGCAGGGACTGATGTGAGTGAGTTCTCTGTACAGCGCTGCGGAATCAGTGGCGCTATATAAATAAATGGTGATGATGAGGATGATTGTCTGCCCTCCTTATAGATCTCCATCCCATCTTTATCTCTCGATCACTGTTAACAACACCACCATCTCTTCTGCTCCCCAACTCCGCTGTCTGCATGTAACCTCCTCCCTCTGCTTTGTCCCCCACATTCAATCTCTCGCCCAATCCTGACGCTTCCAGCTCCGCATCATCACTTGCATCCGGCCCTTCCTATATCAGGCCACTGTAACGCCCCCTGCGGGGAAAAGACAGGGACAGACGCAACAGAAAATAACTCGCCTTGTAAACGATGGTCACCTCCAGTCCGCTTCCGATTTCCCAGCTGCGATCCGATCCCAGCAGATCCGCAGCCGCAGTCACCTCCAATCACGTCCCTCTAAGATAGAGGCAGAGGTTACGGCCGTGCCTACCAGGTAAGGGCTGTCCGAGACTACGGCAAAGGACAAGGACACGGTCAGTCCAAGCTCCTTGCCGCCTCCTCACTTTGTTCTTGCCAAGACGCGGGGGACTACAGGCACTGAAGGCCAAGACTAATCCGAGGACTAATCCCGCCTCAAGTGCCTCACACACCTGCCGGTGAGGGCCTAACCGAAAGGGGGAATCGAGCGTGATACTCACCGGGACACTCCCACTTCCGATCCGGTTCTCCTGCACCTTCCCGACTCCTGCGGTTGACAAGACACACAGCCTCCCTCTACGCTCTCCGTGAACTAAGATGGCACCCACAAACTGGACTAACTACAAACGGCGACCCGACCCTAACAACGTTCTAATGGTCGGCAACGCAACTACGTCAAACACTAGGACTAACTAAATGTGGTGCACTAACGGAGCTACTAGTTACACGCTACGGGGAACACCAGCCGGTGTTCACAGCCTAAACCGGAGGGCGGTTCCTAACCCCCTCACCCAGGTCTTACCAAGAAGCTGCCTTCTTGCTATGGAGTCACACACAGGCCCTAAGTACGGGTTCTTTAAGCCCGGCTGAGGCTCAGTAAAACAGCACACTAACCCGCGGGCCGACTGCCGCACGGAACAGCCGATCGAACTGAACCGCCCGACTGCCTGTACTCGGGTATCTCACACGTGTCCCTACGTCCGGAACCACAGGTCCACCTGCACGGAACCGGCCTTGAGGACCCTTGATCAGAACCACGGCCGCCCCTGGAACTGCCTCAAGGTGTGCTGCACTGCCACCAACTCACTCAGCCACCCCCCTTGGGTACCAGTGTGACCCCGGGGACCTAAGGGACAGGGACACTACGTGTGTCCTCCCCTGACTATGTGTATGCTGTTACTTACACTTGTCCCCACACAGCACGGGTTAGCACAGGAAAACCACAGGAAACAAGAGCCTACCTTTAATGGGGGCCTGACGTCTTGCCCCTGGACACAGTTAGAAAGCACACCAAAATACTGTAATGTAAACTACACTCGCCACACAGACAGAATAAATAGATACAGTCTACAGTACTTTGCCGCTACTTACCCGAACACACCGCTGCTAGCCAACCAGCAGGTTGCTACAGCACCACGGGAGCCTACGCTCGACCGTACCTCCTAACCACGTGTGCTCACCTCACACAGGACCGCGCCTACTCTCACGAGGCTCCTACGCCTCTACCTCTCACCACCAGGGCCTTATGCCCTACGCACCATGGGTCTCTGCCCAGCTACACACAGAGCCTTCTGCTCTGTTTCCTGGGCCTCAGCCCCCTCTCTACCTCAGGGCTCTGAGCCCACTCACTAGGGCCTTATGCCCTACTACCTAGGGGTCCTAGCCCCTGCCTGAGGCCTGTGGCCTTCCTAACTGACTGAGGGCCTTGTGCCCTTAATAGCAGATGGGCTACCAGCCCCTAACCAGGCCCTCTGGCCTTCCTATGGCCTCTAGGCCCCTAACTACCTAAGGGCCTTGTGCCCTTGTACCTCTGGGGCTCTGACTCCCCCTTTCTAACTAACAGGGGCTTGTCCCCTTTATATCAGTATACTAATGGCCTACTGGCCCACTACTTCTTTGGGGCCTAGTGCCCAGGTCCCTGGGCCTTGTGCCCCTACTTTAGAGTGCCAACGGGCCTTGTGCCCGGCTGAGCCCACGGGCCTAGTGCCCGACGTTATTGTTGAGTCTACTTACCTGCTCTGCGCAGGATACTCAACTTGACACGCCGTCTTCTGTTTCTTCCTCCGGGTCTTCCAGACCCTCCAGCCGGCGGCGCCTCTTCTCCGCTTCGGCGCTGGGTCTCCAGTTGCAGCTGGGGCGGGGGCGCTCTCAGCCCTGACAAGGGCTCCCCGCCGGCGATCTCCGCTCCGGCGGCTTGCTAGGAGTCTTCTGGCGGCAGGGTAGCTCACGGCCCTTACAAGGGCCCCCTGCCGCCGCTGCTGCTGGCTCTCTTGATGGACGTCTTGAAGAGACGTCCTCTCTCTTCTCCGCCGACGGACTTCTCGCAAAATGGCGCCACCCGGCGACTTATATAGTCGCCGGCGTGACGTCATCAGCCGGCGCGAGCGCTGATTGGCTCGCGTCGGCGCCAATCTTTTGAATGGCCGGGCGCGAGCCGCGATTGGCTCGCGCATCCGGCCGCTGATTGGCCAGCGGGGAAAGATGAGCCCTGATTGGCTCATCCTTCCTCCGCGGACGGGACCTGCAGAAAGAAAGTTATACTCACCGCCGCTGGATCGCTGGACGGGTGAGTACTTCTCCTCTTCTTTCTTCACCCACTTGCAGGGCTCAGCTGCCGGGGGACTCTTCATCCCCTTCCCGGGCACCAGGTATATCTTCAGCCCCTCCAGGGGCATAGCGATGGCGGGCACCTTCGCCCGCTTCTCGGGCACCATCTCCACACCACTAAAACCATTAACCATGCACTCATCACTTCCCGACTTCATTACTGCAACCTTCCCCTCACTGGCCTCCCCCTCTAACACCTTGTCCCCCCTTAGATCTATACTTAACGCTGCTGTGAGACTCATCTTCCTCTCCCACCACTCCTCCTCTGCCTCCCCTCTCTGCTTTGCCTTACACTGGCTCCCCTTCCCCTACAGAATCCTTTTCAAACTCCTCACCCTCACCTATAAGACCCTCTCCCACTCTTCTGCACCCTATATCTCTCACCTCCTCTCCATTCACACTCTCGTTCCCTGCCTCTCCTCCACCCTGATCACTTCCTTCCACCCCTGAATCCAAGACTTCTCCCGGGCTGCCCCCCTCCACTGGAACGACTTCCCTCGCTTCGTTAAGCTGGGTACACACTACGCTGTTTTCGTCCTATAATCGGCTCAATCAGCCGACATACGACCGCTCGTTCAAAAGTCGGGTCAGTGTGTGCAGTGACACGATGGTCGAAAGTCTGCCCAAATGGAGGATTGTCGCCTCATTTGGTCGGTCGTACCGTTTAATATTTTCGTTCCAATCTCGTATCCGTTGTGTAGTGTGTATAAACTTCCGACCGATCCACAACAGTGAGTACGAAATTACAGTCATTGCTCACGACAACAAGGCTGTAAAAAGTCGCTAAAGGGACGTCTGCTCTTCCCTTTATAGTCCTAAACAAGGCTAGTGTGTATGCAGTCCATGGACCGAGCGATCGGACCATCGGTCGCATGTAAAATCGCTCTGCATAAAAAGTTGGTGAAAAATTCTGTAGTGTGTACCCAGCTTTAGACTGTCCCCTAATTTGTGCACCTTCAAACGAGCACTTAAAACTCATCTGTTCCTCAAAGCCTACCAGCCATCCACCTAACATATCTCCATGCATGGTCGCCTCACCTCTCCTCCCCTGTCTCACTTCTCTCTCCTCATGCGATTGACCCCCCCTCCCTTTAGAATGTAAGCTCTTGTGAGCAGGGCCCTCTAACCTCCTGTCTCTCTACCTATTCTTCTCCTCCAACTCCCTGTGCAAGCTTAGTTTGGAGCTATTGACGTACTGTTATTTTTTCGTCTTTCATTCTGTACTGTTTTACCCTGTATGGTTCACTGTCTGTTTTCTGTACAGCGCTGCGGAAATCTTGTGGCACCTTATAAATAAAGATTAATAATAATTCCCTAACACACATAGATTAAAGCTAAATTTGTCAGCAGCCAATTAACCTACCTGTATATTTTTGGAGCGTGGGAAGGAACCAAGGCAAACAAGGGGACAACATACAAACTCCACATAGATAAGGCCATGGTCGTGAATCGAACTCATGACCCCAGTGCTGTGAGACAAGGGATAATCACTAAGCCACTGGGCTGACCTGCCAAACTTTCACAATACGCTTTGCTTAACATTTCTTCATTACCAACAAATAATCCCTTCCCCCTTCTTTCTAGTGGGAGGATCTGGGTGGGGTGGGGGTTAACAAACATTTTGTTAGTTATAAGAACTGATACCAAACCTTATAATAAGGACCCAAGCTTTGAATGAGAGGAACGGACGCACAATGTCTCCCCTATCGCTGCTTGTCCTTTGCACTGCGGGAATATTGGTCACTCTCCAAACTGCTACTGGTCAGTAAAATCATATTTATAGGTTATATTTACTGTATATAGTCAGATTTATTTGTTATAGCGTGTAACACTTGTG
Source organism: Mixophyes fleayi (assembly GCF_038048845.1). Taxonomy (NCBI): domain Eukaryota; kingdom Metazoa; phylum Chordata; class Amphibia; order Anura; family Limnodynastidae; genus Mixophyes; species Mixophyes fleayi. The sequence goes on along the minus strand of NC_134410.1, from coordinate 124,176,955 downwards.
CATAACACATGCTGATATGTTGCTATGGATAGGTGTCTCTTTAGTTGATTAAGGGGTCTACTTAGCAAACTGTGATAGCCCAAAAAATTCGGAGAACTCAGCTGTTTTCACCAGAGATTGGCTATCGCAGGACGATTTATGAAGGGGTTAACACAAGAGATATCTGAGATTCCTCCTGCATTAATCTACGTTTCGTTTGCTACCGCAGTGCCCAGAGAATTATATGGGGGCTGTGATGTTAGGGATTTATCAAGCAATGGAAAGTATTGATTTTTATTTTTTGCAAACTATGGGGTCCGGTGAAGCCGGAAGGACATTGCTCGGTCCCCCGCCGGGTCAGATCCTTTGTGAATGCGCAGACTTTTGCTGACTTTTAGCACATACTTGCCAACTCTCCCGGAATGTCCGGGAGACTCCCGGATTCTGGGTCTGTCTCCCGGACTCCCGAGAGAGTATGGCAGCCTCTCGCATCTGCCCACTGCCTAGTGAAGTGCAGAATTATATCGCAAAGAGAAAATCCCGGCATTTGGCCCCACCCCCGCTGTAAATTGATGTTGGCGTAGGACTAGGTAGCAGTGCCAAGTCTCTGATTTCTCCGGCTTTAACCCCTTGATAAATTAAAAGAATAGCTGCAATGGCCAATGTCTGGAACAGCTGTTTTCTCCAGCTTAGCAAATAGACCCCTAAATATCAGTTCAGACACGTCGGTGAGGTTTTAATGATACATAAAAAGGCAATTACATTTTTTTTTATGGCTATTAAAAGTGGCAATAAAAAAAAATCACAGCATGTTATTAAATAGTCTTGTTATGAAACTATTGCACCATTTCAATGGCCTTTCTCTGAATTGCCTGTGTTTTGTAGACGTAAACATCTATTGTGATATTTCTACTTCACTTCCAGGAAGATGTTTGTTTGGTTATAAATGCATTTTGCAAAAGTCCCAAAGTCCCCCTGCAAAAGAGTTATGGCCTAATTAATGACATATTTGAGGCAGGACTGTATGGGTGAAGGGCTTATTGTTGTTAGTAACTATATAAATGTCTTGTTTTGGAGTCAGAGCCCCTCTGTACAGTCCATTTTGTAGACTGAACCAAAATCCATCAGAATGCAGCCAATCAATTCATTAGGAACTAGTGATGTCACCAATGAGCATCCTTGCTGACGATTGACAGCGAAATGCATCATTAAGGTCCCTGTCCCGCCCACCTGATAAGCTGTTGCCCATAGCAACCAATCAGATGCTAGCTCTGTTTAAAAGGGTTTTTAAGTCTTCACACGACCTTAATGCATTGGCTCGTGCACACCCTCCGGTAACTTTCACGAAAGCCATTAGTTTTTCCTATCTCGTGTGTTTCAGCCATGTCTGCCTATCAACAGGCAAAATTAGTTATCGCATACTTGCCATACTCTCCCGGATTCTGGGTGGGTCGGAGAGTATGGCAGCCTCCCGCATCTCCCCAATACCTAGTGAAGTGGGCAGAATTAAATCCAAAATGGCGCAATTCCTTGAGAATCGTGGCATTTGGCCCTGCTGTAAAATGGCGCGTTTGCGTCATTACGTAGAGGGAGCGGGCCAAAATGATGCAATTTTCTAAGCCACTTTACCTTGACTTTTCAATCTACAAGTCACATTCCCTATATATATTATTTTTTATAGTTGATATCTGCCTATAGTTGATAGCTACCTTTATAAATTGTATGCCTCTTTAGTGACGTCACTGGTCCCTAGAGGTCCCTAGCAAACTAATAGGCTGCATTCTCACAAATGTTGGTTCGACTCACACAAGATGGCTGCCCCCGCTGTATGCAGACAAGGTACAACCTTATGAGACCTGTGCTTTCTCTCCCACAGGATCAGATGATGTCCTGTGTTTCGCTGAGGTTAACGGGGTGACTGGAGGGTGCGAGGACTACCTTGGAGATGAAGTGTCAGAGCTGGATTGCTGCTTAAATATTAATAATGGCTTTAAGCAGACCAGCCAGTCCCCGTGTGAGGCCTGCCGGTACGGAAGCTGCATATAATAACTCATATTTGCCAACTAGGCCTCTGCAAGATCCAGGGGGGAGAAGGGAGCATGTGGGGGCGGAGCTTGGGGAATCACGCCATTTGGGCCCACCCCCTAAATTGTCGTCACAATTTATAGCCTATTACAGCAAGGGGCGGGGCACAGTGACGTGTGAATCGCATCATAAGCCCCGCCCACGCCACTTAGCTACTGAAGTGGCCAAGAACCGGGAGGTTTCCCGGGTCTCCCGGACATAGACGAAAATTGTGTAATTTTAGCCCTGCCCACTGCAATCGTTTTGGGTCAAATCGCGTCATTGAGGCCCCTGTCCTTCCCACTGTACTATACTAAGTGTTCTATATTCTGATCTTTCCTGACAGTAAATCGCTCATGAGAAACTTATTTCACCACCTTCGGGAGGTCAGTGTTTCCACCCGATCCAGGGGCAAATGCAGGATTTGTAAAGGGGTGTTTCCACACCACGCCACCAGTGGGCGTGACCAGCATGCGTGGGGGCGTGGCTACAATTTTAGACAGTGCTTGGCTGCTCTCCAACTCTTCCTATCCCTATAATATACAATGCTGCGTGTGCTACTGTTAGGTGCACTCAGATCTCCCTTTTCAAGCAGAGCCTTGTGAAGCGGGGGCAGGGTCCAGCCACCTCAATTATACAGTGCCCCAGGCTTGGAGGGGGTTTCCAGGCACTAGGAACCCCCCCTCGGTTTGCCGATGCGATTATTTCATCAGGTTTTGCAATTGAATTACAATTTTCCTGTTCACTGATATCTCAATATTGTAAAACAGAAGAAAATGGTCTCATTGAATGCCATCAGCGCAATTTGCGTTCAACTTAATATAAGCCCTCCTCTATCCCGCCATCTGCGTTGGATGTCCCAGCATGCCCTGCTCTCTGGCTGCCGCCACGTCCTGAAAGTGGAGAGACATGGGTTGCCTAACTGCAGTTTCTTTGTGCCGCGCTCAGAATACCTCCTTCTCTTCCAGACCTGCCAAGTGGAGCCAGTGGAGCGATTGGTCCCCTTGTACGGTGTCTTGCCGGGAAGGGGTTCAGAAACGGCAGAGAGTCTGCTTGGGGCAGGGCGACTGCGAAGGAAATGATGTGGAAGTCCGGTCCTGCTCCCTACAGGAATGCTGCCCTGGTGAGTAGTAGGAAATCCAACCAATGGGAAGCAGTTCTCTGAAAAGGTGGAGTAACCCATCGCAACCAATCAGACATTTACTATCATTTACTAAGCCATAGTGAAAATAAAAGACGGAATCTGATTGGTTGCTGTATATATATATATATATATATATATATATGAAAATATATAACTTTTTTATCTATTTTTAACAATTTATTAATTGATTTATATTATCCACCTTTACAACGCCGAGCTAGTATCACCGGGACAGCTGAGTATCAGGCGATATTTTTTGGATAAAATGCTGCGGTAAGAACATTTTTATGGCCGGCATATGCAGAGGTGAAGAGAAATTGTTGATACATACAACCTTTAATTCTCAGTGGGTTTTTTTAAGCAGCAAAAAGCACAGCAAGCTCAGTCCCAGGGGTCTATTTACTAAACTGCGGGTTTGAAAAAGGGGAGATGTTGCCTATAGCAACCAATCAGATTCTAGCTTTCATTTAGTTAGTGCATTCTACAAAATGACAGCTAGAATCTGATTGGTTGCTATAGGCAACACCTCCCCCTTTTTCAAACCCGCAGTTTAGTAAATATACCCCCAGGGCTGCTGAGGTAATGCCAAATTGTAAACTATTATTTGTTGCTCTAGATTATAACAGAAATTCCCGCACACTTTCCCAGGAGATGTTTGGGAGGTGGAAAATCTACTCTAATCTCTACTATAAAAACAGTGTGTGGTCTGTGTGTGGATTATCAGTGTTTGAGTAAACTAAGTACACAAACTAGGCAAATATAGATTAGATCAGGCCTGGCCGGCCTGTGGCTCTCAGATGTGGTGAAAATACAGCCCCCAGCATACCCTGCGAGCTACCAGCAGGAAAAGCATGCTGGGACTTGTAGTTCACCACCACACCTGGAGAGCCGCAGCTTGCCCCCTTGGATTAAAGCATAAAGGAGACCTCTCTGTGGTGGCTTTTTGTAATAGAGAGAGGCACAGAGAAGCCTTTCTGTGCTTTTCAGCCCTGCCCGTCTATCTCCAGGCAGACTGTTTATCTTTTGTTTCCCTGGGATACAACACAAAGCTGCTCTACAACTGTACCCACTATGGCATATACCTCATGTTATAAGTACATGGATATAAAGTGCAAAAAGCTTGTTTAGTAAAAGTTGCACAACTGTTCAAGTAAAGTCGCCTGAAGGTAGACTACTGCTTCCATTTATCTGGGGGGGGGGGGATAAATTTATCTGACATCTCTCTCAATTATTCCCCAACAGCAAAAGGCGGCTGGTCCCAATGGTCTTCGTGGTCTCAGTGTTCTGTCACCTGTGAGATCGGACAAAGGCAACGGACCAGACAGTGTAACGATCCCCCTCCGGTGTGCGGAGGCTCATGCGACGGTAACGCCATAGAGACAGAGTCTTGCGACACCCGCGCAGTTTGTCCTAGTAAGTAATAATAAGACAAATACATTTTTATCCAATGATGCTAGAGCACTGCCTACAGTTAGAGTTGGAACCAAATAAGCACCACCCCTGAGCAGCCCAAACCACGCCCCACAATCCAACCGAATAGCCCACTTTTGGATTAAGCTCATCCCATTTTCTTTAAGCTCCACCCGTTTTGCTATTCGGGGCGGTTGGGAGGGGCGCCCATGCTGTTCCCGCCATCTCTTGGTCTCCACCTACACTTTAATTGTGTATGTTTTAAAGAATAATTTAAAAAATGTTGTTTTTCACTTTTTTTTTTTTCTTTTTTTTACTCTTTTCGCTCCAGCTCACGGTTCTTGGGGTAACTGGGGCCTTTGGAGGGCCTGTTCATCCGGCTGCATCATAGAAGGTTCTGGAGTCTTTCCCACCCAGCCCCGCTTTCGACTGTGCGACAGCCCTCCTCCGTCTAGCAGCCCGCCGGGGAAATACTGCGAGGGAAGTAACCAAGAGGATCAAGACTGCACCACCCTTCCCTTCTGTCCTCGTGAGTCTCCGTTACACTTCAGAGAGCAAATAGCGGCTACTCACCCGGATCCCCGTGGGGGTGGGGCTTAATGACGCCGGTCATCAGGCCCCGCCCTCTGCCATGCCATGAATCGTGGCTTCACACAGCAGGGGGAGGAGCCACGGTGGCACAATGGCGTCATCTCGCCCCCTCTCACACTGGCTACCTGACCCGCAGGGGAGGTTATTAAGATTGGCTGCTATAGCCGCTAACAATATTATTTTGCATTTAGTTTTGTCAACGTTACACAACATGTGAGCGCAATGTGAATTGTTTTGCCTTGTCTCCCTTAACAGTTTTTGTGGGTTGTGAGCATTCAGCGTCAGACATGTAAAGCCCCTGGTCCTACTAGTATGAGATTGGGGGAATTATACGTGAAATCGACATGAAACACCAATATCACACAAAGGGGACATGTTTATGATTATTAATGTTCATTTATAGGGCGCCACATGGGGTCTGCAGCGCCGTACAGAACGCAAACAACAAGATAGTACAGGGTATAACAGTACAATACACTACAACTCTCAACACAGCTACTGGGGTACAAGGGGTATATTCAGCGCTGTGCCCATTAGCGTTTGTGCAACTAACAGGTTTAGAGCCACTGACAGAGGTACAAGGACAACGGAGGAGCGGAGGCAATGGGCAGAGAGCCCAAGGAGGAGGTGCGCAGTGTAGCTGGTGAGCAAACGTTATAGGAAATGAGAACAGGAGGGAAGAGGGCCCTGCCCACAAGAGCTTACAATCTAAAAGGGAAAGGGGCAGACTAACGGTTGACACATGGGGGTGAGCCAATGTAAGGGAATCTAAGTTCAAGAAGCAAGAGTGGGTTTATAGATTGGGAAGTTGGCAGCGGACTTCAAAGGATCCCAAGTCACTGACTTGAACCAATAAATCCGTTTCAAACTGCGCGCATCATTTTAAATATTTCCGCAGTGGACGGAGGATGGGGGGCGTGGCAGAAAGAATCGGAGTGTTCGGTGACCTGCGGCGTCGGACGGGTGACACAGAAGAGGTCATGCGACAGCCCAGCCCCCCGCCATGGAGGACGAGATTGTACCGGTTCTACCACCAGAAATACCCTCTGCAACACAAAAGTGCCGTGTCCCAGTAAGTGGAATATTTTTTATTCATCATGATTTATTTATATAGCGTCAATCATATTACGCAGCACCGGACAGAGATTACATAGTTATTCACATCCGTCTCTGCCGAATCAGAGCTTACAATCTAAATTCCTAACCACACACAGACTAGAGTCCAATTCTGAAAGAAGCCAATTAACCTACCAGTATGTTTTTTGGACTGTGGAAGGAAACATGAGCACCCGGAGGAAACCAATGCAGATAGGGCCCTGGTTGGAATCTGTCAGTCAGCAATGCTAACCACAGGCAAACCCAGGGGGGGGGGGGAGCAGGGGGTGTTCCTAGTGCCTGGAAACCCCCCTTCAAGCTTGGGGCACTGTATAATTGAGGTGACTGGACCCTGCCCCCGCTTCACACGGCTCTGCTTGAAAAGGGAGAGCTGCGTGCACCTAACAGTAGTGCACGCAGCATTGCCCATGTATATTATGGGGATAGGAAGAGTTGGAGAGCAGCCAAGTACTGTCTAATATTATATCCACGCCCCCATGCATGCTGGTTACGCCCACTGGCGGCGTGGTGTGGAAACCCCCCTCTACAAATCCTGCGTTTGCCCCTGTTGAGGGACATTTATGAAAACTGGAGCAAAATAAAAACTTCGTGCTGCCTATAGCAACTAATCAGGTTCTAACAGTATTTTTATTTTTTTTTGCTACTGCAATTTAGTACATGACAGGAAACATCCGATTGGTTGCTGCAGGCAACACCAACTTTGCACCAGTACTTATTAAGCTGCTATTTTAGATTATATCATAATTCACCCCTGTATATAACCATGTAGCGGTAGATTTACTAAAAAACCTTTGAAAAGGAAAAGTGGATGTGTTTGTCCATAGCAACCAATCAGATTCTAGCTCTCAATTGCTAGAATGTACTGAATGAATGAGAGCTAGAATCTGATTGGTTGCTACGAGCAACACATCCACTTTTCCCTTTTAGAAGAGTTGATGAATCTCCCCAGTAATCTCTGCAGCTCTAACTTACAATCTAATCATTTATATGAAGAAAAGCATCAATATTAAATGTTTTAATATATTACAACAATAAATATAATAAAATGTATGTAAGGAACAAAAAAACACATGGGGGGAATATTCTATCATTGAAGGATCTGAAAAAGTTCTTAAAAATGTCTGATGGAAAAATTGTGCATTTTTACACTATATTCTAGCTATTGTTGTCCCCGAAGATGTTTAATCAGTGACTAAAATCTCTCCACCGAACAGGCTGACTGGATTTTTTTGCCACGTTTAATTGTATGTAATCAATGAATTAGCATTAGCATATATTTCTTTTTAAAAAATGATTTATGTTATTAAATTCTCTTTTAAATTTGTACCTGTTTCCCACACACAGCGGTGGCGGCGGCCATTTTAGGAGATGAACCAATATTCACAAGAAACCATCCTATCCATTCACTTGGAAGCAGCGACATCACTGAATAGCTCAGGGAAATAATGAAGAGGCACTCAGTGCCTCATGACTCAGTGATGGTCCCTAGTTCCTAGTGATTTGACAGGCGGCATTGTTGGTGAATATATATCGGCTCCGCCCATAAAATGGCTGCCTCCGCTGTGTATACGCTTTAAGGCCCAATCTTTCTCTCTCTCTCGCAGTTAATGGAGAGTGGACGGAGTGGGCGGAGTGGTCCCAATGCAGTCGATTGAAAGAAGAAATTAAGTGCACCAAAAGAGTGGGGCAACAACAAAGAAAGCGAGTCTGTGAGGGGCAAGCCCACGACGGCGAATGGTGCCCGGGGGACTACCGGCAGACTCGGTCTTGCTATGAAATAGACAAGTGTCCTTGTAAGTAATTTTCATCTTATTATAACTACTGCAATATTATTATCTCTCACTAGGTGACCTGACTGACACATTTTAGAGTTACTGCTTTCGTGGAATGTCTGGCAGACTCCTGAATTTCGGGTACTCCCAGACCATGGGGTGAATTGAAGGTCAGGGGGGTCATCTATGAGCGTTTATCCCCTACTTGCCAACTTATGGCCAGTATGATCCGGGAGCCTGCCTGGGGAAGGTGGGAGTGCAGGGGGCGGGGCTCCGAAAATTGCGTCATTTTGGCCCCATCCCCATGACATAATGATGCAAAACGCGTCATTTTACAGCGGGGGGGGTGGGGGGAATCGCAGCGTTTTGGACCTAATTCTGCCCACTTCACTAGGAAGTGGGCAGATCCGGGAGATTGCTTCACTCTCCCGGGAGTCCGCGAGACTCCCGCGAAATGCGGGGGTCTCCCGGACATTCCTGGAGAGTTGGCAAGTATGGTTTATCCCCTACACCGACCCGTTGCTCTGACTATGTGCGAAAGCAGGGACACGCGCGGCGAAGCCGACCCCCGCACACGCTCAGGAGAGCAGATTGAAGACAAATCTTTTTATCAAAAATTATTTAATTAAATTATTTAATACAATTATTTTAAGTATTTTGGAGAAAAAAAATCACACAACTCTTTTGCCCTAATCCAATATTTCTACACCCGATGAACAAAATTATTGGACAAAATTACTTGCGCTGGCTGCCACGCTATATGTTGTTCACATCATTGATGTCGTAGACACTGTCCATAATAGGCACCCCAAACTTAAGATTAACCGCGGGACTTACACGTTAGAAAACATGTTTCTGTCAAAGTCTGTGACTTTGATTTTATTTAATCTTTATGTTCGGAATTCTAAAACTCTACAATATTTCTTGTAGTAAAAGGTTCCTGGTTGGAATGGAGTGAGTGGGGTCTCTGTTCTGCTCCCTGCGGACAGTCGGAGAAAACAAGATTCCGGGAGTGTTTGCCGAAGTATCCGAATTACCCGTGAGTCTTTTCATCTGCATGGGACTGCTGCTTTCCTTGGGATGTCTGTCTCCTAGCTGTGCTGCTGTCAATGTTGGCCATGTTTATCAATACGTCCGCCATCCTGGCGTTACTGGACCGGAGGGTAAGAGTGGTTGCCAATTGCGCCTACTCCGTACTCTCTATAAAGAACGCCCTCACTCTACCCTCAGTCTACGCAAACATCTGCTCCACCCCATGGTATTTGGTTTTCTTAATGGACCTGCTCTGTGTGGTCTCTTTCCGATTGCTGCATAACAATGGTTGCTGTGTTTTTTTCTCTCACTTTAGAGACTTCGTGGAAGGAGCTACGAAGCTTGTGGAAGTTTTTTTCTCAGGAACTCCCAAAGTTAAATGTGACCTGCTCAACGATAAAACCACCGGGAAGGTGGAAGAGCAAACGGAATGCAAAAACCTTCCATCGTGTACATAAGGTGAGACCTCCCTCAAAATAACAATTTCCTTTTAGTGAGGTTGCTCTATAATGCTTTACGGGCTGACTAAAACAATTTTCCTGCACTGAGGAGTCTAAACAAGGGTGAAACAGGCTGTCTGTGGATGTTTCTATGTTAACGCAAGCCAGTGTCCTATTTAACAGACTCTGCAGATAAAGCATCGACTGAAAGGGCTGTTTTATCCATGGCGTCACTCAGAAGTGGGGGCGGCAATGAAAAATAAAATATGATACCAGAGGCTGCGCCGATTCTAGGTGACGTCACTGTGTTGATTCACGGTGATGCGCGTTTTTGTTTAGTGGGTAAACCGCCATCCTGTATTTATCACCCTTGCTAAATGCAGGCATCCTCTCTTCTAAAGCAGCGTTGTGACATCATTATATCACGTGATGTCTGCGGTTCATAAAGAAAAAACAGAAATCTGCGGCTCCGCGTAGGGCAGTAACACCGCAGAAAAAAACTGCCATACTGCCTTACCGGCATATATAACCAGCAGAACTAGAGAATGAGGGGGCCCGGGACAAAAATATATCCCTCCCCCTCTCTCTCCCCAGCCTATAAAATAGTTTAGCAGAAAGAATCATCATCATCACCATTTATTTATATAGCGCCACTAATTCTGCAGCGCTGTACAGAGAACTCATTCACATCAGTCCCTGCCCCATTGGGGCTTACAGTCTAAATTCCCTAATATACACACACACAGACAGACAGAGAGAGACTAGGGTCAATTTTGATAGCAGCCAATTAACCTACCAGTATGTTTTTGGAGTGTGGGAGGAAACCGGAGCACCCGGAGGAAACCCACGCAAACACGGGGAGAGCATACAAACTCCACACAGATAAGGCCATGGTTGGGAATTGAACTCATGAACCCAGCGCTGTGAGGCAGAAGTGCTAACCACTGAGCCGCCGTGCTGCCCAAGATGTGAATAATATGAATTAATTTGTAGTATAAGAGGTTTTTGGACTTTCAGTGACTTTCAAATATCTTAAAAAAGGTTGAGGTTGATATTGTGTCCACATTACTGTATCTAAATCCTTAAAGGGCTATTGTTTTCTACTGGTTGAGTTGCTTGACTTCATTGGTTGACAAGGTTGACTCTCACGGTTTTGGCCACGGCTGAGCGCGCTGGATCAGTCATATTTTGGTTGAGCGCTTGTGTTTGGTGGATACACTGGGTACAATCATTGACTTGCAGTGGTTGAGTTGCCTGGGGTTGAAGCTCGCTGTTTACTCAGTCGTCGTATTCAAATCCCTTTCGATTAATTTTTTATGACATTTTCACATTACGGCTTTATCTTGGCTCAGACTTCATTAACCCAGGATAATTGTTGTTTTATTGATAACGTCATATTTGATGTCATTTTCTCTTTTCCAGATCTCACTGTGTATCTGACGTCATTCCTTACACAACGGTACTATCAGTGTTAGGTCCATTATTTCTTTTCATTGTCCCGCACCAATATACCTGAGGACGTTCTGTATTGTGCAACTGATGACCTACAGTGTAACGACGTAAGAAGAGCGTGGAGTACTAATACTAGTACATATACTATATGTGTAAAAACAATTACAGTGTTCGTAGCTTCATGTAATAAATATTTCTCTGCTTTTGTCATGAAAAGTCATATTTTTATGGTGAGCTATTCTTAAGCAATATAAAGAAATGTGATGCAAATATGTGTTGTGTTTATATTATTCTGCCCCATATAAATATAAGAACTATTATTATTATTATTCAATGTTTTTCTGCAGAGAATGCACTTCCATAATCTATCCTGGGATCGTCCATGGACAAACTCTAGGCATATTCACCCAATGGACTGATAGTTGTTTGGATTTTGATCCCTTCGTTTGCTTAATTCTAATCCCCACTTTTGCTCAAGTGCAGGGTAACTAATGATAGTCTCCTCTACATATATATAATCCCTAACATTTGTCAGACGAAAAACGTAACTTCGTTTTGTACAAAGATACAAAAAAACAGACATAAGACATTACATGCAAGAGTGACGAGCTAAAATCACGATACACTGTGAAACATAGTCTATAGTACAATACAAGACATAAACTACAAGATATAACATCCTACACAATACACATTAAGTACTGCACTAACCATGTGTCACTTTAACAAGATAACAGCTTCAACAAGCAATGGAAATGAGGGGGAGAGAGGTGAAAGGTGAGATCAGAGGTCCGAAGCTTTATTGATAGACATATAATATAAAGTGGTGATCAATATGAGACTGAATGCTGCAGAATGATGACAAATCTAACATGCAAATTGTAATAATAAACATCAACAGCTTTCACGGCCAAACTTCACTGACGGAAGCATTAGGCACAGTGAGAAAGTACAGCAGGATGCATCTTAGAGCACTCTCTCTAAATGCAAACTTGGCAAAAATGATAGCTTTATAAATCATGTTTTTCAAGTTTGTTGTCATTTTGGGAACCGATGGTTTGAGCAGAACAGAGACAGCAAGTACCTGGTCTGTATTATATTTTTAACTTAAACTACACCCTCTTTATACACTGATCTTGCTGCCAACAAGCTGTCAGTCTCTTTTTCTTTCTGTTAGAGCAATCATTAAGCTCTATGCAGTATGATAATGAGAGAGCAACGAACTGCTCTTCTGTCCAACGATCAAATACATCTTCAAGCCGCTGTGAACAGACAACCAATGGTGAGGATGTTGGTACTGATCAGATAGTTATTGATGATAGGCGTCAAGAACTGATCATTGATTAGGATGAAAGATGATGTTTTAGATGGTGATGAATTGGCAGATCGAATGCTGTTCTACATGAGAAATGACAAGCGGGTTGAAAATATCAAGAAAAGACTCTATTATTTAATTGCAACCTTGCAGAGTCAACGCTACAACCTCACTGTGGGCAATTATTTTTCCGTTTTTGAAGGGGAATCAAGAAATGTGCATTGCCCAGACGCTTGCCGAAACTTTTTAGCAGCCGTTTATGAAGCAAGAAAAGAAAATAATTCAGAGAAAAAATTCTTCAGCATGTTCCCAAAAACCTCCCGCCTACGATAATGAATAATGACTTTCAGCAAAACTTCATCACAGGGAAAGAGAAACTCTATTAACACCAATACAAAAATATATATTTTCGATTCAACTTATAGACAGAAAATAGGTGAAGCTCCTATACTGCTCTATAGGACCCCAATCTATTTGTGATCTGCTGGGAAATCGGCAGAAGAACCTTGATCACTGACCGGAATTTTTCCAAATTTGCCATTCAAACGCTTTCTTGCCATGTTCTACCGCAGGACTGGCCAGCTGGTAGCTCTCCAGTTGCTGTGAAACTACAAGTCCCAGCATATCCTTCCAGCTATCGGCTGGCTCTCTACTGCCAAAGCATGCTGGGACTTGTAGTTTCACAACACCTAGAGAGACACAGGCTGGTCAGGTCTGTTTTATTGTCTGAAAGTGTATTCAGTGCTGTAGGTGGAAATATTGGGGGAAGAGAGGTATACAATGGGCAGCCTGATGGACCCCGCCCACCATTGCATCATGACCACGCCCCCTTTGCAACATGGACACGCCCCGGCCCGCTGCCGGGGACAGAAATGTTGGGAGGTACGAAAGAGTGGGGAAGTTGGGGTCTTATTACAATAAACAGACGGCGCTCAGCTGAGTTCAACTCATCGACCACCTTGGGGACGGTCGACCTATGTCTCTAATTTTCAGAGATCGTTCAGTACCAGGCTTTAAGGTTTCTCTATAGAAATCTTTGTGCCCGCAAATGTCCCTATTTATTTATTTTTTCGATATTGGCCAAACGCAATCCCTCTTTCTGTTTATCGAATGCAATTAAAGTCTTACTTTTACAAATCATAACATAACATGATTTGGATTGTTGAGCATGAAGGTTCATCTATAGCAAACCTGTTCCTCAAGGTCCCCTAACAGTGCAGGTTTTCCATATTTCCCTGCTGGAGCACAGGTGGAATCATTACTGACTGATACAATGTAACAGATCCACAGGTGGTGTAATTATATCACTGGTCACCTGGAAAACCTGCACTGTTAGAGGGCCTGAGGACTGGGTTTAGGAAACACTGATTTATACAGTACCACTATGCTTACATACAGCTGCCAAACAGCACAGATTTAATTGTCCAGCCTGCACCATCCAATCTGATTGCTGATTGCTTAAAATAGTCTACTGCAGATATAATTCTTCTAGCAAGTATATACCACAACCTGCCACTAGAGGTCTCTATACCCCATAGCAGAGCACTGTTAGCAGCTGCTGTATTTTCAGACCCTCCACAAATTTGAGTTTTGAGCATTAATCAGGACAGGTCTATAATTACACAAACACAAGGTATAAGCAGGAAAGTAACTGATCGCATTGACATCTCTCTTTACAAAGTTTTACTTATTTTAAAGTGGATTTTTTTTTAAATACCTATTGCAGTGGTTCCTAAACTTTTTCAGTTCGTATATATATTATTGCAAATAAAAGTGTGTGCATATATTGTATAATGGAAAAATAAAAAATATTGAATAAATACAATATATATATATATATAAAATAAAATTTGCATTGGTCTTTAATCCTGCATTGCTTTTTCACACATTGAACACTAGGTGGCGTGACTGCATTCACTTTACACTGGTGTTGTTAGAGGAAACAGCACATTGTAAAATATTCTGTGTTTCCGCTGTCTAGCAGAGATGGAAATAAGGGCTGCAACTTTCCAGGCGCCCATGGATAGATCAATGCCCACACCTCATCAAATATCTGGATACATATTGTGCTTTAGAGTCGGAAACAACACTAATGACATATAAAGTGGTAGTGAACCATAAAATATTATTTTGATGTGTCACAGCGGAGAGCGGCTGTATGGTCTCGCCCTTCCTTGCATGTCGCAACCACTGGGGTTAATCAGAAAATGATTCAGAAGTTGCATACAGCACAATACCATATTTCTTCAAGTGTTCATTTTAAATCTTTAGAGATTGACTTTAATCCATAAATAAACTGTCCAGTTAGCATAATTGTATAATGTAGCAAACTTTTTTTTCTATGGCCTTTAGCAGTTTACATGTCATGCTTAAAAAGAGACGGAGAGTCAGGCAAAAAAAAGGAGTACATGTTCTCGGGGACAAACCATGTTACAATGCAAGGGGTGCAAATTAGTTTATTATTTTGCACATAAGATAAATACTGGCTGCTTTTACATGTAGGACACAAATACTTGATACTTATTATTACACTGAAATGTAAAGTTGATCTAGGACATGCCCTACCCCAACGATAAATCTGTCCTCACATTTTAAATTTACCTCCCCCTACAATGCAACATGGTTTTACCCAGGTGCAAAGTTACTCTTTTTTTTTTTGCTCTGCTCTCCTTAATGACTCAGGCCCATAAGTGTTTAATATAATATCAGTGTTTAATATAATATACGTGTTTAATACGATATAAGTGTTTAATACGATATCTGTTTAATACAAGTGTTTAATGCAATATGAGTTTAATACAATATAAGTGCTTAATATAATATCAGTGTTTTATATAAAATAACTGTATTCATTTTTATGGTGGGTTTGACCACGGTCTGTGTACCTATAACTCTTTATCTCCTGCTCATCTGAAGGTGAAACTCCCTGTTGTCAGGTTCGAATTGGTGTCACCTGTGATTAATATAATTGGGATATTGAAGCACAGAATTGGGACATAGCCTCAGTGCCTACAGATATTGTGAAATATTGCTATATTATCATCCATGTTTTTGACCCAATGATTGTACAATCACATCAGTCTACACGTTACAATCCAATGGTTTCAGATTCAATCATTTCAAATCAGATTGTAATTTAAAAAAAAACTGCTGACAGAGCAGAAATACATTTTTAGTGTGTATGCGATATAGTTGTAGATTAATTAGACGATTCGTACAATTACAGTACACGCGCTTCAGTCAGTTTAGCTGCTATCTTTTTTATGTTAAAATTTCCCACCTAACCCGATCGGATTGTTGGCTCTCTACATTTCATCCTGCTGAATAGATTGTCACCCATGTGACTATTCTTTAGCAAACGCAGGATTTGTAGAAGGGGGTTTCCGCACCACGCCGCCAGTGGGCGTGACCAGCATGCATGGGGGCGTTACTATAATTTTAGACAGTGCTTGGCTGCTCTCCAACTCTTCCTATCCCCATAATATACATGGGAAATGCTGCGTGCACTACTGTTAGGTGCAGGGCTGCCAAGAGGAATTCAGGGCCCGGGTACAACAAATTCATGGGGCCCCCCTCATAGTCGACTAAGCGCAAAAAAATTCGGGGGTGTGGTCATACATTTAGGGGCGTGTCAATGTGCTGTTGGGGCGTGGCTAGCCTACCGACGGCGCAAAATTTTTCGGAGGTGTGTTCATGCATTTGGGGGCGTGGTAAATGCGCCATTGGGGCGTGGCTAGCATCAAAATCACTAGGCTCTCAATTCGCTGGAGCGTCACATATGTCCAAGCACTCCTGACTTTCAGGACATCTAGCACCACAGTGTAGTATACAAAGAATGCAGTGTGTACACAAACAGTTCAGTCTTGGCCTGCACCTTACATTGGGCACAACACTCACCAAAAATTGGTATTGTCCCTACTAGAATCACAACATTTCACACACTGTGCTGCTCTCTCCTACCTGTTCTTCTCACTTTCTCCACCTGTGGCTGCTGCTTTCTTTTGTTGCGGCTTGTCCGGATCCTGCAATGTTGAAGGACCTATTTGGAAAAAATGGCTACATTTAGAAAATTACAGCCAGCCCCAGCGTTAAATCAATAGCACCCACAATTGATAATTAGGTCTTCCTCCAGCCCCAACATTAAAATAATAGTATTCACATTTAATAAATAAACCTATTTCCCTTCCTGCAAACAGCCCCAGCAATACCTATTTCCCGCAACCATCACTGCCATTAAATAATTCATAGTCACATTTAATAAATAGACCTCATTCTCCCTAAACTCACCCCAAGATTCAATAGCCCCCAAACCACCCCATCTTAAATTAATAGTCCCTACTATTAAATTGCCTCACCATCACCCTACAAACAAAATAGCGCCCATTAATTAGCTGCCACCTACCTCACACACACTACATTGCAACAAGCCCCCTGTGCCATCACACACATTACTGTGCCCCTTCATTACAACTACACTGTGCCCCCTTATGCTCACACTGTGCCCTCCATGCTGCTCTCCCCCCTTCTTCTTCCCTCTGTGCCTTTCTCCCCCTTTTTTTCACTCTGCGCCTCTCTCCCCCTATTTTTTTTCTTTGTGCCTCTCTTCCCATTTTATTTTCCTCTGTGCCTCTCTTTCCCTTTTATTTTCCTTTGTGCCTCTCTTCCATTTTATTTTCCTCTGTGCCTCACTTCCCCTTTTATTTTCCTCTGTGCCTCTCTTCCCATTTTATTTTCCTTTGTGCTTCTCTTCCCCTTTTATTTTCCTTTGTGCCTCTCTTCCCATTTTATTTTCCTCTGTGCCTCTCTTCCCATTTTATTTTCCTCTGTGCCTCTCTTCCCATTTTATTTTCCTTTGTGCCTCTCTTTCCATTTTATTTTCCTCTGTGCCTCACTTCCCCTTTTATTTTCCTCTGTGCCTCTCTTCCCCTTTTATTTTCCTTTGTGGCTCTCTTCCCATTTTATTTTCCTTTGTGCTTCTCTTCCCCTTTTATTTTCCTTTGTGCCTCTCTTCCCATTTTATTTTCCTCTGTGCCTCTCTTCCCATTTTATTTTCCTCTGTGCCTCTCTTCCCATTTTATTTTCCTCTGTGCCTCTCTTCCCATTTTATTTTCCTTTGTGCCTCTCTTCCCCTTTTATTTTCCTTTGTGCCTCTCTTCCCCTTTTATTTTCCTTTGTGCCTCTCTTCCCCTTTTATTTTCCTTTGTGCCTCTCTTCCCCTTTTATTTTCCTTTGTGCCTCTCTTCCCCTTTTATTTTCCTTTGTGCCTCTCTTCCCCTTTTATTTTCCTTTGTGCCTCTCTTCCCCTTTTATTTTCCTTTGTGGCTCTCTTCCCATTTTATTTTCCTTTGTGCCTCTCTTCCCATTTTATTTTCCTCTGTGCCTCTCTTCCCCTTCTTTATAGTACTGTCCCTTTCTGTTCTTTCCTCCTCTTGCCTCTCCATTTCTTTGCTTACCTTTGTCAGCTTCTTTCTTTTCTTCTCTTCTCTTCTGTCTTCATGCTGCTTTCTTCATGCTGGCTGCGGCGCTCCTCACTGACTGACGGGCGTGACTTGATGACATCACGCCCGACAGTCAGTGTGAATGGTGCAGAGAAGAACGAGGAGGGACGCGGCGCCGATCACGTGAGTATTAATTTTTTTTGGTTTGTTTTTTTTAGTCCCAGCTCCCCCCACCAACGATCTTGCCGGACCGACCCCCGCCCCCCTCCCCCCCCCCTCCCCCTCCCGCGGAAAAAAAAAAATTAAAATGAAAAGACGGAAGATGAAAAAAAAAAACAACAAAAAAAACCAAACAAATTTGCAGCGAAGGCCCGGTCCGGGCCCCCTGGCAAGCCCGGGCCCGGGTAAAATGTACCCGCTCCCCCCCCCCTCTCGGCGGCCCTGGTTAGGTGCACGCAGCTCTCTCTTTTCAAGCAGAGCCGTGTGAAGCGGGAGCAGGGTCCAGCCACCTCAATTATACAGTGCCCCAGTATTGGAGGGGGGTTTCCAGGCACTAGGAACCCCCCCCCCCCTCGGTTTGCCTGTGCATTAGCGTTGCGCTCTGGGCAGTCGCCCCTCCCGCACTGCCCTAGTTACGGCCATGTTTGCTTCAGCTACAGGGCTAGTCTGAGTCCTGATCAGTAGTGATGACAATCTTGTATACATGCTATAACATGTGTTTGAAATCAGGAGCAACTGTAAAAATGTATTTTATGTTCGGTAGACATTAAACTCATCCTAATAAATTGCGCACAGAATGCGTGGCTTCATGAACCAAGCCCTGAGCCTGCTTTTAATGCCAAATTTTACGGGAGCTGAATGGATTTTCAGACACATGGATTCCACAAATAAACTAATAGTAAATAAAATAGATGGAAAATATTTTAAAAATATATATTTAAAAAGCATTGTCATTCCCATAATAAAGCATTCTTCTCAGAAATGTAGATGCCATGCTTGCTACGTAGGCCATCGATGGTGTAACCCAGTGAATATTTTCGCTGGCGGGCGTTAACCGCTGACGATATCAGCACTTTGGAAATGAACCCGTGGAAATGAGGGTGACACGTCATTTAGAGAAGATTGTAAGCTCTTTGGGTCAGAGAGCTATAACCTGCTGTGTCCAGTAATCTAAGCGCCCACCGTATATAATTGAGCCTTCTGTATGTGTTTGTATTAATTCTTCAGTCTTGTGCAAAGTGTTGCATTCTTAATATATATATATATATATATATATATATATATATATATATATATATACACACATTAATGCTGCTCCCTGCCTGGAGCTCCTGTACTCACATTGCTTTGTCAGATAAAGAGTTTGCATATTCCACTAATGATCCTGATATGTGCATTTGCTGCAATTAGTAGTCGGCCAAAGGCCTGGGTCCATGGGTGACAAGATAATCCCCCTCCCCTACTGTGTTTGCCCCCCAGTGGGGTTTGCATGGTGATGAAGCCCATTGTGAATGATACAAGATGGTCTTTCATGGACCCCGGGTGCTTTTGAAGTTATTCCTTAGACAAACTCATTGTCCTTTTCAGGTGCCCAGGGGGGGAAATTGTTTCTTTGTTGTACAGAAAGACATTCTTCACATAGGGCTAAATGTAGCCCGGAGTCTTGGATTTCTTTGCAGAGGACCGGTCCGACCGGTTGTTCCAGATATTGTGTTCCTGAGTGGATTGTAGATTCACTACTCATAGCCCGGGGATTGTTATCTAAGGAAAGGAACACCTTGGAGTGACAGCTGCGTCTGCTTGGCATGTGGGAGGAATGCTCCTGTGGCATGTTACAGGACTGTGAGGACTTGTCCATGAAGGTGGGGTATGTCACCACTACACGTTACACGCCTTCCAGTCTGAAAACACGCTCAATCTTCTCCTATTAGGGATATCCCTTAATTACAGCTCCTGAAAGGTAAATAGCACTTTCATCCGCCCGGCGGATTTACTGAATACGTCCTAAAGGATATAAGTCTTATTGTGCTGTGCCAGGTGAGGGGACGTATTGTGAGCGCAGCCGGCAGGTGCGGGCAGCGCGGTCGCCCCACATCCAGCCGCTCCCACCTCTTTGTGCAGGAGAAAATGGGGGGGGGGGGATAGGGTAGATAACGCTGGTCACATGGCTGCTTAGCTGTAGAGGGCGCTAGAACGTGGATCGTCTCTTGGGCCAACGTGGGGGGGGACGGATTTTATTTGGGATCATTTATTAAAAATCTGTCATCTTTCCATGAAATTAATAACACACAATTCTACTTCATAGTGTCAGGTTCATGGTATAAGATATTATAGCAATGAGGGGCAATGTGACCCACTGAGCCTTTGTCTGCAGCCCACCGAGCCTTCACCTGCGACCCACCAAGCCTTTACCAGCAGCTCACTGAGCATCAAGCATTCACTTGCGGCTCACCGAGACTTCACCAGCGGCCCACCGAGTATCGAGCCTTCACCTGCGGCCCACCGAGCCTTCACCTGCAGCTCACCGACCCTTCACCTGCGGCCCACTGAGCCTTCACCTGCGGCCCACTGAGCACCAAGCATTCACCTGCAGCCCACTGAGCCTTCACCTGCGGCC
Source organism: Mixophyes fleayi (assembly GCF_038048845.1). NCBI lineage: Eukaryota > Metazoa > Chordata > Amphibia > Anura > Limnodynastidae > Mixophyes > Mixophyes fleayi. The sequence goes on along the minus strand of NC_134410.1, from coordinate 124,156,585 downwards.
CACTGAGTCTTCACCCGCAGCCCACCGAGCACAGAGCCTTCACCTGCAGCCCACTAAGCCTTTACCTGCGGCCCACTGAGCCTTCACCTGCAGCCCACCGAGCCTTCACCTGAAGCCCACTGAGCCTTCCCCTACGGACTCCTGCTCCTTCTTGCTTTATGATTAATGAATCATGACTCCTATTCTATGCTTTCTGCCCCACAGATCGTCATCCACATCCCAACTTTAGTTAAATAAGGACGCTGAGGGGTATTATAGGGCAAGTGGGTGGTATGAGAGGTATATGGGTATTAAAGGGCATATGAGGATGTTTGGGGTAAACAGGCACCGTGATGGGTCTGAGGGGAGCTGTGGGGTTTGAGTGACATGTGTGGAAATCTGAAGGGTGTTTTGCAGTGCACGTGGGGTCTCCATCTTGGGTTAAATGTATTATTTTAAGTTGTTACTGAGATTAGTTAATATGTGGCCCTTTTGAAGGTTAGAGGGCCACATGTGGCCTTTGTTGTTTATCAGGCTGCCGTCACTGTAGTACAGCCTGTTATAAGTCACTCAAAATAACAATCTATTAGTAAACAAGATGATTTATACAAAAACCTGAGGGGTGTTTATTAATCTTCTGGGACCTGATTCAAACCGGTTAAAAACGTGAACTTGAGCGCGGTTCCGACCGTATTCAAGTCCGCGTGGATCTCGAGATGCGTTTGCATTGGAATCTGGGTGTAAGTACACTCTGCATAAACGTTACTGGATGTATGTAGACAGACAACAGACTGCAGGATACACGCGTGGATGTGTGCTGTATAAAGTCACATCAGATCACATTTAAAATAAATACATTTTAACAAATAACTGAGCGACACCTAATACTATAATCATTAATACAAATATGTGCTTTAAAGAAAAAAAGTCATTTTTTTTACATTCCGTATATAAATCAGTGCACTGTACATACAATGCGTTTTTATAGTCTATGTTCCTTGCATACACATCTGTGCTAGCTTCTGGCATGCATACGTGTAGTTTTTAATACAAAGAATATGTTGTGTCAGTCATCACTATCAGTCATACTTGCCGACTCTCCTTGAATGTCAGGGAGACTCCCTGAAATAGGGGTGATCTCCCTCACTCCCTGAAGAGTCTGGCATTCTCCCTGATGCTGAGCCAGTACAAGACGTGGTTGGCTTCGCCATCTGTGGCATGATGACACAGTTCAGAAATTGTGTCCTATGTCCATGTATTGATGCCTATGGAGGTGGCCATTTTCATGGAGACCAAGATTTAATCAAAGACTGACAGGTAAGACAACATGACTTCAGTAATGGAGACAGAAATGTAAAAGACACTTCAGTCTGTAGAGATTCATTAGCTGCTTTTCTTTAACGCATAGTTGCCTACTCTCCCGGAATGTCCGGGAGACTCATTTCTGGGAGACCTCCTAGGCTCCCGGGAGAGCAGGGCAACCTCACGATTCTCGCCCCCGCAATAGATAAGTGGTGGGGGGCGGGCTTAATTTTAGCCCCACCCCCTGCTTTAATTGGCCAAAATTGTGACACTCATTTAGGGGGCGGCACCAAAATGATGCGATTCGTCAAACCCCGCCCCTGCACGCCCACCCCCCCCCGGGATCTCTCTTGCCAATGGAAAAGTTGGCAAGTATGTTATCAGTCAGCACTGATCTGTAGCTGGGGCAAATAATATGGCTAAAACTTACTTGCAAGATACCCAGGGCTTGAATCAGGGTCTGCGTTGGTGCCCTCGCTGTACATTGCCTACGTTTGTCCGCCCCTTCAAGTCGGTTAATGTAATTTGTGTTTGGATATGGATTACGCGCAGCCGCATCCATCAGCGTAAGTCCCGTTATGGCGCCTGCGCGGAACGAGTTCACATAAGATAGGACAAGTAAACGGACTTGCATTTGGCCATGAATCAGACCCCCAGTGTACATACATAAGGGTGTGATAACGTCCTTATCTGAATAACAAATACAATACCACTTAAAATCTGGGCTTCTGCTTCTTGTGGGTGGGTGTAGGAGGTTAATGGTTTCTGTCTGTGAATAGGACGCATTTAAATGAAAGTAAATCAGGGCTCCTGTGTCTGCACAATCTGTTTTATGTTGTAAAGGTAAAGAAAGCCTAGAAGCTTCAACCATTATTTAGGGGAACAAGATGGCCGACCTCTGGCTGTGTGAGGAAATCACAACTTCCTGTTCTTTTATCAGCAAACTGTTCAACCATAGGAGTGGGAATACAGTAATATATAAATGTATATATATATATATATAGTTCTTGGCCCGCAAGGCAATTTATTGGCCCCCAACTTAGCACGAGTTCTGTCTAACTTTTGTCCACAGGATGTCTTGAACAACCTTGTGTTATATAGGTGAGAGTAGATTGTTTTCTAGTACACATACAATATTCTAGCACAGCGGAAGGTTTTCCAGCTGATGTGGAACTACAAGTAGCATAATGCCTATCCCTTTTGCTAAGGTATGTTGCTGTAAGGCTGTGCCCTCAGGTAACATGGACTGTGTTGCAGACACCCATATTACTACTATCTCCAGATGGGACATCCAGGATGTTAAAGGGATATTATATGTAAAATGTATTTATTGTGAAAATCTTGTGTATTATAGGAGATGTTTTATGGAGTATTGGAAGGGTCTGTACATCTGTAATTCTCAAAATAGTATTGATTGATAAGTCCAGACAAAAATTCTATCATTATCCAGACAATGACGGCAATTTTTCAATTTAAAATCTAAAAGGAGGATTTATGTGCCCAATATCACGTATCCATATATATTACTGAACGCGTATAGAAAAATAAAGCACAATTAGATTCTACTTAGAAATAACGTGTATTTTCCCTTTTAAAATGACCACTCAACGTAAAATACAAGTTGTTTTATATAAAAGTGCTAATATGTGTAAAAAAAATCAGGCTCTTGACATTATCATCTAATAAAGTCTCAATGTTATTAGTACTTCTTCTATATAAGCCAATTTGTATTGTATATTTGTTTAAAACTGCGCTTAATAGGTTCACATCATTCCTCGTTGATCTGTTGTCGATTGCTTATCGATCTATTGATTTGGATAAAGACTGAGGTGCATCAGAGAAGACGCCAGTTTTATTAAGACATTTGTACACAATCATCCAATATACAATCATTAGATCAAAACGGTCCACTTCCCCCCCCCAAGAGCGATAGCTTTCACCCAGATTCTCCAGACAACGGAGAAATATAAAATATCAATAAATATATATATTACAATGTGAAATAGTCTATAGTGTCTAGTCTCTTGGCAGCGTTCTTGGCGTGCGTCAAGGGTCTGTCGAACTCTGTCAGCTCAGAATCGGCGCTGGGTCGCGCTCTCTGGTCCGGACGCCGAATCCGCCGCCGCTCGGATTAAGAGCCATTTGGAACCCAGGGCTTTAGAGAAGTGATCTTCTACACAGCTGCGGTTAGACTGCGATGGAGGACAACGGACGCTTGGCTGGGTGCTGTAAGATTTGAGGCTCCTTTGGAAATGTTCCTCCACATCGGAACAGGTTCTAGGTGATCCTAAAATTACAAGACAAAAACAATAATAAAATCATTGAGCTGATCAACGCGTCTCAAGAAGTGGTCATCATCTACTGGCCCAGCGACCGCTCTGGTCATTCTATGTTGGCTATTACCTAGAGCTACGACATGTCTAAGTTATGTTGCTACACTTACGTAGAAGGATATAGGTCATAGATATTGGAAAATAGTAGACCTTGTTCTAAACACTAAAGTCATGTCAAGAATACGGAAATATTAATGACTTACGTTGGGTTTCAGAGCTCCGTAGTTGAGTGGTGGTCTCTGTATTTGGGGGGGCTGTTGCTTTAGGTCTCGATACGCATGTGATTACAGAAGGTCTCATCTGAAATTGGATAAGAGAGGGGGGGTTAGGCTGAATGACAAGTTGGTACATGGGAGTCCACAAACAGATTTGGTCAAAGGAACGTAAAGATAGACCAAGATAACAGACATGGAAACACAAGGCTGTAGACCGTACTTGGTCAAGCGGTAGATGTTCTAGAACCCACCTGTTGTAGCATTGCTGAGGACACTACCGGTGGCTTGCTGGTCTTCTCCAATCTCTTTACTAAAGCCAGCGGCTGATCTTCATCCTGCTGGGTCTCGTTTCTCTCCAAGGACTTCCGTTCAGGCATCAACCTTTTCAGAACATGTTCCAAAGTTATGTGAGGACCAAAAGGTGTAGGATGGAGAGCTCCCTGTCTCGTCGCACGCCTCAGATTGCTTGGCGAAGTGGTAGCCCTTTCCCTGTGACAAAACAATGATTTGTTTAGGATATATCCACACCGTCAGTATGTGCAAAAAAAATAAAAAATACTTGTGGAGCAAGAACCTGTTGGGAATTATTTGGAGCGTATTTAAGAACTGAAAATGTTCACGAAAAGAAAGAGACTGTTGGATAAATCGAAACGTATCTGTCAAAAGGGTCCTTGGGTGAGTGCAATGTCCTGCAAATCTCTAGACAGAAGAATAAACTAACTGCTTATGTTTAGTGGAAAAAAGACTCGCTGCAAAACAGCAGCGGAGATTGTGGATGGAATAATAAGTTTACACGGATTCGGTTGTGCACAGGAATGTTACTGTGTGAAATATATACATGCAGCAAGTTTAGATAACAGGACGCCGTGTTGAGGCAGGATTATGCAGGACAGACATTGTATACACTCTAGAATGGTGGTTACCTCCTCTGGTAGCTGGAAGAAAAACATCTCTTCGGAGACTGCAGGGGTTCAGGACTGAGCTTGCGTTTAATGGGGTACACCGGTATTCCGTGGTTTGTTAAGGGGCGCAGCCTGTCCGCATTGCGTGCGCTGTGCTGCCCTGTGATAAAATAAAGATTATTATGAGATGTATGTGACAATACGCTGCAGATAGGGAGACAGATGCAGTTTGATGTACAATAACTTTTGCACAATAAACATCTACAAGCTCTTTGAATGCACTATGGCACTAGACCTCTATTTTGATGTCTGCCCTCCTTGCATTAAAAAGGCAAGCACCAAAAACAACGAAATTTTTTGCAGAATTGCACATATTAATTATATCAAGCAATGGTGATCATTCTGGCTAGTGTAGCCTCTAATATAATGCTATAGGGAGACAGTATAGCAAACTACATAAAAATCCTTTAAATAGCTCCCTCTAGATGCATCATAATCAGCAATAGCAACGACGTACCTTCCAAAATGTAGACTTTAAAACCGCTGGAAATCCCCATAGTGTACTGGAGGCTGGACACGGCCATGCTTGCTGTATTAATCAGTCTGTGATAGTGCTGATTGTGTTGCACATTGCTGGTTTTATATTTACCTGGCTGGGAGAGCAGCCAATGAGGATCAAGCTCATGCTTAGCCCCTCCCCCTCCTTCTCACCTGGATGATTCTCTTTCAATGCATTCTTTACCCCCCTATCGTATCTCTTCATCTCCTTACCTGTGTGTTGTCAGCACCTACTGTGAATTGTCTTTTTGTATTTACTGTCCTGTACATTTATCCATAAACTGCCCAGGAGATGGCATTAGGCGTCCTACGGTTATAATTGTGAATGTCATGCAATAAAGTGACTTAAATCATAAAGAGGTCCATTGAAGGGATTGTAAAAGGGTCTTAGTAACAGGTCATTTCCCCTCTCTCACCTGTATCTGCTGAATGCACAATTATTGCCTATAGGGTGTTACATTTTCACAGGTGTCAATTTTGTCGCGATCTGGATGATATTCAACGTGCCTGCGAAAAAAGTAACGTTAAATCGTTGCGATAAGTAATTTTTCTTGCCGCGATAAGCCGCGTCCACGTTTGATAACACAGTACTTAAACCACGCTTGCTGCATCTTTTCATACATTGCAGCAAGGCTTTGAACGAGACAGGCAGAGCGACTGTCTAGTGGGCTGTCTGTCTAGACAGTCAGAGAAGTGTGTCTGTCTAGAGAAGGGCAGACATAGGAGGTGCCAGGGGGCAGTAAGTGGGATGTCGGGGGACGTATGAGAAGGAACGTCGGGGGGGCTGACAGTAGAGTTATTAAGGGAGGCACGGATTTGGGGTGGTTCTGCGGTGGGACACAGGCCTGTACATGTATGCAGGCTGAGAGCCAGGACATTCCCACATACAATCCTGTTGGTGTACATACCTGTCATTCCTCCGCAGGATCACAAGGTATGCGTAGGAACATGTTTTAGCAAAACATCTATTGTTTGTCTATATTAATGTTACACCACATGACACACAGCTCCCGGGGGGGAGTCTTACTAAGGAGCACAATGTATATCGATAACTAGAATTATATTAAAGACGGTGGCACAGTTTAATTGGTGTTATAACAAGGTTTAGTGACTAGCATAGACCATATCCCAAACCCCAATCACAGCATACCCGTTACACCGCATGGAGCGGACGTTTAATGGGCTACAACAATATTTAGGAGAATGCAGCCTATTATTTCATTAGGATCTTATGACGTCACAGATAATAAGGACACTGTGCATTCCCACTGGAATATATATGGGGTCTGACGGCAGACTATTTCAAGGGTTTTATAGCATTGGTTTAAATTAGAGATGCTCAGGCTCGGTTTCCCGAGAACCGAATATACCCAAACTTAGCAGATCCAAGTACCGATCCGGCTCGGCACCTTCGCGCTTTTTCGGATTTCAAAATTAGGCAAAACGTCATCGTGACGTCGTCGGATCTCATATCTCGCGATTTTTGGATTCCTTTTTAAGATCCCAAATCACGGAGGGTGAGAGGGAGGGCGGATCCCCATTTATCTTTTCTGCCACTGCTGTGTGCCAATGTGTCCTAGATGTGCTAGGAACTGCCGTGTGTTTGTGTCATTGCTCTGTCGCTTACCATCCAGCCAGGTCGCTGCAGTATTTGTCCGAAAGTGTATGAAAATAATATTGTGACCTGTGAGGTGGTCAAAACTGACTGCAAATGACTTGAAATTGGTGTTATTGAGGTTAATAATAATGTAGGAATCAAAAATGAGCAAAATTATGTGATTTTAGCATATTTTAGCAATTTTTCTAACAAAATACAGATCCAAAACCAAAACCAAAACACACAAGGGTGGTTTTGCCAAAACCAAAACACGAAGCTAATCCACATCCAAAACCAAAACCAAAACCACTTCACGGGGTCAGTGAGCATCTCTAGTTTAAATGTGATTTGCCGCAGAACAGGAGGGTGCAAACTGCACCCCGTTATAAATACAGGGGCGATCTCATTGGAAATGAGAGATTCTGGAAAGTCCTTTTTGCGGGAGAGAAAAAAGTTGTGCGGCTTCCCGGTCGTGTTCATGCACCCTTGTAATTATTTTCATTTAAATAATCCCGACAAGCAAAATGAAGTCACGTTTTCCACCTCAGTGCACCCAACCTCCACATAGCCAGGAACGCCAACGATCTATCGTACTCCCTGTAACGCTGACACTCCACAGAGGCAGCCATCTTTACCCACAATTCAGCTCCAGCGCAAATACAAAAGCAGTTACGTCATGTCACAGAGCAACGTTTACACTGTGGGATTCCAAATATAGGAACCTTTTTGGTGTCTATTTTGCACATTTTACCCTTACAGTAAACCACACAAGTGGACTTATCATTTTAACCATCATCACCATATCATCATCAACATTTATTTATATAGCGCCAGCAGATTCCGTTGCGCTTTACAATTGGGAACAAACAATAATAAAACAATACTGGGTAATACATACAGACAGAGAGATAAGAGGGCCCTGCCCGTAAGCTTAATCATATTATTATTATTTGAATAAACGCATTCAGAGGCAGCCAATGATATCCCGAAAGGAATTTGGTTTCCTGTGTGCGTTTCTCACCAAACTCGAGGGGTGCAGAAGGTTTAGAAATCACTATCTGAGTTATCACTTTAGAATAACTCTGGTTACACTGTAGCTAGTCAGGGACAAAACCATGAGTGAGCTGCTTGTGTCTTAAGCTCAGTAGCTGCTTGTCTGGATCCTGGAATGTTGGGGCTTGTTTGGAAAAAGGATAGGTAAATGAAATATGGGAAGCCAAGCACTCTAGGCATTCCTCCCCCCAACCAGCCCCAACATTAAATCAATATCACCCATGTTTAATAATTAGGACAATCTCCCTGAACCCAGCTCTAACATTCAATTAATAGCATTCACATTTAACAAATAGACCTATATCCAGTAACCCTCCTTCTCTCCAAATTCAGTCCCACATTCAATTAATAGTTGCCCAACCACCTCATCATTACATTAACAGCCCCTCACAGTATGTTTCTATTTCCCTCAATAATGTAGATTGGGGTTTACTTTTTTAATGCTGAAATTGACCCCAGACACTTGATCAGATATATACTGCCATGCTGAGTCCCGTTACATAGCTCCGGTCAAACTACGTACAATTCCAATCGGACTGTGAATGGCCAATACAATTATTTGGGCCCCACGCCCCCACCCACTTGAGGACAATTTAATATACATTTACCAAGTTGACCAGGTCTGCCCACTTTACAGGAACATATAGATCTATAAGTGTACCATGCAGAAGTTACTCTGTTTGCAATATATGTAACCTACATATTATCAGTCCCTGCCCCATGGAGCTTACAATCTATATTCCCGACCACACAGACCCACACTAGGGTTAATTCTTCCTACCAGTATGTTTCTGGAGTGCAGGAGGAAACCCAAACACGGGGAGAACATACAAGCGCCACACAGATAGGGTCCTGGCTTAAATTGAACCCATGACCCCAGTGCTGTGAGCAATGCTAACCACTGTGCCACCGTACTGCCCTTCCCCAGAGATCTCTGAACACTGCTCTATTATAGCTGCCCTTTAACAGATAAATATGGATATGTTCTGCGGAGCATCTCTTACATCAGGAGTAGAATCCTTACAGACCTAACATATATGTAGTTTTATGGAAGCATCTGTTCTTCCATTTAATATTGTAATGTAATGGGGTAGACACGCCAGGAGGGGTAAAACAAATGATTGATGATCTAGGCAGGGCCGCCGAGAGGGGGGGGGAGCGGGTACAGTTTACCCGGGCCCGGCCGGGCCGCTGCTAATTAATTTTTTTTTTTTTTAATTTTTCTGTCTTGCGCTTTTTTTTTTAAAACTTTTTTTTTTTTTTTTCCCGCGGGGGGGGGTCTTGGGTTTCTTGGGAGCTGGGAGGAAGAATAAATTAAAAAAAATAAAATAAAATAAATACTCACGTGATCGCGCGGCGCCGTGTCCCTCCTCTCCTCCATTCACACTGACTGCCGGGCGTGACGTCATCAAGTCACGCCTGTCAGTCAGTGAGGAGCGCCGCAGCCAGCAGGAAGAAAGAAGACAGAAGAGGAGACAGAAGAGCAGAAAAGAAAAGAAAGAAGTTGACAAAAGGTAAGTAAAGAAACGGAGAGGCAAGGGGAGGAAAACAGAGAGGGACAGTACTATAAAGAAAGGGGACAGAGAAACAGAGGAGGAAAAAAAGGAGAGAGCCACAGAGGAATAAAAAAAAATTGGGGAAAGAGGAACAGAGGAGGGGAAAAAAAGTGGGAGAGAGGAACAGAGGAGGGAAAAAAAGGAGAGAGCCACAGGGGAATAAAAAAAAAAGTGGGAGAGAGGAACAGAGGAGGAAAAAAAGGAGAGAGCCACAGAGGAATAAAAAAAAATTGGGGAAAGAGGAACAGAGGAGGGGAAAAAAAGTGGGAGAGAGGAACAGAGGAGGGAAAAAAAGGAGAGAGCCACAGGGGAATAAAAAAAAAAGTGGGAGAGAGGAACAGAGGAGGAAAAAAAGGAGAGAGTCACAGAGGAATAAAAAAAATTGGGGAAAGAGGAACAGAGGAGGGGAAAAAAAGTGGGAGAGAGGAACAGAGGAGGGAAAAAAAGGAGAGAGCCACAGGGGAATAAAAAAAAAAGTGGGAGAGAGGAACAGAGGAGGAAAAAAAGGAGAGAGCCACAGAGGAATAAAAAAAAATTGGGGAAAGAGGAACAGAGGAGGGGAAAAAAAGTGGGAGAGAGGAACAGAGGAGGGAAAAAAAGGAGAGAGCCACAGGGGAATAAAAAAAAAAGTGGGAGAGAGGAACAGAGGAGGAAAAAAATGGGAGAGAGGCACAAAGTAAAAAAGAAGGGGGAAAAGCAGCATGGAGGTCGCAGTGTGAGCATAAGGGGGTACAGTGTAGTTGTGATGAAGGGGCACAGTATTGTGTGTGTAATGGCACAGGGGGCTTGTTGCAATGTAGTGTGTGTGAGGTAGGTGGCAGCTAATTAATGGGCGCTATTTTGTTTGTAGGGTGATGGTGAGGCAATTTAATAGTAGGGACTATTAATTTAAGATGGGGTGGTTTGGGGGCTATTGAATCTTGGGGTGAGTTTAGGGAGAATGAGGTCTATTTATTAAATGTGACTATGAATTATTTAATGGCAGTGATGGTTGCGGGAAATAGGTATTGCTGGGGCTGTTTGCAGGAAGGGATATAGGTTTATTTATTAAATGTGAATAGTATTATTTTAATGTTGGGGCTGGAGGAAGGCCTAATTATTAATCGTGGGTGCTATTGATTTAACGCTGGGGCTGGCTGTAATTTTCTAAATGTAGCCATTTTTTTTTCAAAATAGGTCCTTCAACATTTCTGGATCCGGACAAGCCACAACTAAAGAAAGCAGCAGCCACAGGTGGAGAAAGTGAGAAGAACAGGTAGGAGAGAGCAGCACAGTGTGTGAAATGTTGTGATTCTAGTAGGGACAATACCAATTTTTGGTGAATGTTGTGTCCAATGTAAGGTGTAGGCCAAGACTGAACTGTTTGTGTACACACTGCATTGTTTGTATACTACCCTGTGGTGGTAGATGTCCTGAAAGTCAGGAGTGCTTGAACATATGTGACGCTCCGGCTAATTGAGAGCCTAGTGGTTTTTATGTTAGCCACGCCCCAATGGCACGTTTGCCACGCCCCCAAATGCATGACCACACCTCCCCAAAAAATTTTTGGCTAGCCACGCCCCTGAATATATGACCATACACCTAATTTTTTTGCGCCGCCATAAGGCGGCGCAAAAAATTTTTGGGGCTTACTTCACTATGAGGGGGGCCCCATGGATTTGTTGTACCCGGGCCCTGAATTCTTCTTGGCAGCCCTGGATCTAGGTAGACTACAGGAATGTACAAAAGTGGAAGCTGCTCAAATCAATTTATAGGCCATAACAGGTGCTGAAAGGGTGGGGTTCTCCTGCAAGGAACATACACACAACATTTTTTCCCCCAGCACACTGCTATAGCCAGCAACAGATCTGCCATTTCTACTGTAGATAAAAATGCAAAAGTCTTTGTTGCACACATTTGCAAATGTATGTTTAAGCCATCCTGCCACGCCAAGGCGCTTTTGCATATAGGATGGTCCTACTCTAAACAATGAGAGTCCCTATATTTGGGCCATACATATGTGTTTTTAAATTGAGAGCTAACTTACCAAAGAGGTACCCCAGAAGCCTCCAAATAGCAATCCAATGTCAGCACTCCCCCTCAGCTACTGACACCAACATGCCTCTCAGACAAATACAAAAGTGGAAGCTGCTCAAATCAATTTATAGGCCATAACAGGTGCTGAAAGGGTGGGGTTCTCCTGCAAGGAACATACACACAACATTTTTTCCCCCAGCACACTGCTATAGCCAGCAACAGATCTGCCATTTCTACTGTAGATAAAAATGCAAAAGTCTTTGTTGCACACATTTGCAAATGTATGTTTAAGCCATCCTGCCACGCCAAGGCGCTTTTGCATATAGGATGGTCCTACTCTAAACAATGAGAGTCCCTATATTTGGGCCATACATATGTGTTTTTAAATTGAGAGCTAACTTACCAAAGAGGTACCCCAGAAGCCTCCAAATAGCAATCCAATGTCAGCACTCCCCCTCAGCTACTGACACCAACATGCCTCTCAGACAAATACAAAAGTGGAAGCTGCTCAAATCAATTTATAGGCCATAACAGGTGCTGAAAGGGTGGGGTTCTCCTGCAAGGAACATACACACAACATTTTTTCCCCCAGCACACTGCTATAGCCAGCAACAGATCTGCCATTTCTACTGTAGATAAAAATGCAAAAGTCTTTGTTGCACACATTTGCAAATGTATGTTTAAGCCATCCTGCCACGCCAAGGCGCTTTTGCATATAGGATGGTCCTACTCTAAACAATGAGAGTCCCTATATTTGGGCCATACATATGTGTTTTTAAATTGAGAGCTAACTTACCAAAGAGGTACCCCAGAAGCCTCCAAATAGCAATCCAATGTCAGCACTCCCCCTCAGCTACTGACACCAACATGCCTCTCAGACAAATACAAAAGTGGAAGCTGCTCAAATCAATTTATAGGCCATAACAGGTGCTGAAAGGGTGGGGTTCTCCTGCAAGGAACATACACACAACATTTTTTCCCCCAGCACACTGCTATAGCCAGCAACAGATCTGCCATTTCTACTGTAGATAAAAATGCAAAAGTCTTTGTTGCACACATTTGCAAATGTATGTTTAAGCCATCCTGCCACGCCAAGGCGCTTTTGCATATAGGATGGTCCTACTCTAAACAATGAGAGTCCCTATATTTGGGCCATACATATGTGTTTTTAAATTGAGAGCTAACTTACCAAAGAGGTACCCCAGAAGCCTCCAAATAGCAATCCAATGTCAGCACTCCCCCTCAGCTACTGACACCAACATGCCTCTCAGACAAATACAAAAGTGGAAGCTGCTCAAATCAATTTATAGGCCATAACAGGTGCTGAAAGGGTGGGGTTCTCCTGCAAGGAACATACACACAACATTTTTTCCCCCAGCACACTGCTATAGCCAGCAACAGATCTGCCATTTCTACTGTAGATAAAAATGCAAAAGTCTTTGTTGCACACATTTGCAAATGTATGTTTAAGCCATCCTGCCACGCCAAGGCGCTTTTGCATATAGGATGGTCCTACTCTAAACAATGAGAGTCCCTATATTTGGGCCATACATATGTGTTTTTAAATTGAGAGCTAACTTACCAAAGAGGTACCCCAGAAGCCTCCAAATAGCAATCCAATGTCAGCACTCCCCCTCAGCTACTGACACCAACATGCCTCTCAGACAAATACAAAAGTGGAAGCTGCTCAAATCAATTTATAGGCCATAACAGGTGCTGAAAGGGTGGGGTTCTCCTGCAAGGAACATACACACAACATTTTTTCCCCCAGCACACTGCTATAGCCAGCAACAGATCTGCCATTTCTACTGTAGATAAAAATGCAAAAGTCTTTGTTGCACACATTTGCAAATGTATGTTTAAGCCATCCTGCCACGCCAAGGCGCTTTTGCATATAGGATGGTCCTACTCTAAACAATGAGAGTCCCTATATTTGGGCCATACATATGTGTTTTTAAATTGAGAGCTAACTTACCAAAGAGGTACCCCAGAAGCCTCCAAATAGCAATCCAATGTCAGCACTCCCCCTCAGCTACTGACACCAACATGCCTCTCAGACAAATACAAAAGTGGAAGCTGCTCAAATCAATTTATAGGCCATAACAGGTGCTGAAAGGGTGGGGTTCTCCTGCAAGGAACATACACACAACATTTTTTCCCCCAGCACACTGCTATAGCCAGCAACAGATCTGCCATTTCTACTGTAGATAAAAATGCAAAAGTCTTTGTTGCACACATTTGCAAATGTATGTTTAAGCCATCCTGCCACGCCAAGGCGCTTTTGCATATAGGATGGTCCTACTCTAAACAATGAGAGTCCCTATATTTGGGCCATACATATGTGTTTTTAAATTGAGAGCTAACTTACCAAAGAGGTACCCCAGAAGCCTCCAAATAGCAATCCAATGTCAGCACTCCCCCTCAGCTACTGACACCAACATGCCTCTCAGACAAATACAAAAGTGGAAGCTGCTCAAATCAATTTATAGGCCATAACAGGTGCTGAAAGGGTGGGGTTCTCCTGCAAGGAACATACACACAACATTTTTTCCCCCAGCACACTGCTATAGCCAGCAACAGATCTGCCATTTCTACTGTAGATAAAAATGCAAAAGTCTTTGTTGCACACATTTGCAAATGTATGTTTAAGCCATCCTGCCACGCCAAGGCGCTTTTGCATATAGGATGGTCCTACTCTAAACAATGAGAGTCCCTATATTTGGGCCATACATATGTGTTTTTAAATTGAGAGCTAACTTACCAAAGAGGTACCCCAGAAGCCTCCAAATAGCAATCCAATGTCAGCACTCCCCCTCAGCTACTGACACCAACATGCCTCTCAGACAAATACAAAAGTGGAAGCTGCTCAAATCAATTTATAGGCCATAACAGGTGCTGAAAGGGTGGGGTTCTCCTGCAAGGAACATACACACAACATTTTTTCCCCCAGCACACTGCTATAGCCAGCAACAGATCTGCCATTTCTACTGTAGATAAAAATGCAAAAGTCTTTGTTGCACACATTTGCAAATGTATGTTTAAGCCATCCTGCCACGCCAAGGCGCTTTTGCATATAGGATGGTCCTACTCTAAACAATGAGAGTCCCTATATTTGGGCCATACATATGTGTTTTTAAATTGAGAGCTAACTTACCAAAGAGGTACCCCAGAAGCCTCCAAATAGCAATCCAATGTCAGCACTCCCCCTCAGCTACTGACACCAACATGCCTCTCAGACAAATACAAAAGTGGAAGCTGCTCAAATCAATTTATAGGCCATAACAGGTGCTGAAAGGGTGGGGTTCTCCTGCAAGGAACATACACACAACATTTTTTCCCCCAGCACACTGCTATAGCCAGCAACAGATCTGCCATTTCTACTGTAGATAAAAATGCAAAAGTCTTTGTTGCACACATTTGCAAATGTATGTTTAAGCCATCCTGCCACGCCAAGGCGCTTTTGCATATAGGATGGTCCTACTCTAAACAATGAGAGTCCCTATATTTGGGCCATACATATGTGTTTTTAAATTGAGAGCTAACTTACCAAAGAGGTACCCCAGAAGCCTCCAAATAGCAATCCAATGTCAGCACTCCCCCTCAGCTACTGACACCAACATGCCTCTCAGACAAATACAAAAGTGGAAGCTGCTCAAATCAATTTATAGGCCATAACAGGTGCTGAAAGGGTGGGGTTCTCCTGCAAGGAACATACACACAACATTTTTTCCCCCAGCACACTGCTATAGCCAGCAACAGATCTGCCATTTCTACTGTAGATAAAAATGCAAAAGTCTTTGTTGCACACATTTGCAAATGTATGTTTAAGCCATCCTGCCACGCCAAGGCGCTTTTGCATATAGGATGGTCCTACTCTAAACAATGAGAGTCCCTATATTTGGGCCATACATATGTGTTTTTAAATTGAGAGCTAACTTACCAAAGAGGTACCCCAGAAGCCTCCAAATAGCAATCCAATGTCAGCACTCCCCCTCAGCTACTGACACCAACATGCCTCTCAGACAAATACAAAAGTGGAAGCTGCTCAAATCAATTTATAGGCCATAACAGGTGCTGAAAGGGTGGGGTTCTCCTGCAAGGAACATACACACAACATTTTTTCCCCCAGCACACTGCTATAGCCAGCAACAGATCTGCCATTTCTACTGTAGATAAAAATGCAAAAGTCTTTGTTGCACACATTTGCAAATGTATGTTTAAGCCATCCTGCCACGCCAAGGCGCTTTTGCATATAGGATGGTCCTACTCTAAACAATGAGAGTCCCTATATTTGGGCCATACATATGTGTTTTTAAATTGAGAGCTAACTTACCAAAGAGGTACCCCAGAAGCCTCCAAATAGCAATCCAATGTCAGCACTCCCCCTCAGCTACTGACACCAACATGCCTCTCAGACAAATACAAAAGTGGAAGCTGCTCAAATCAATTTATAGGCCATAACAGGTGCTGAAAGGGTGGGGTTCTCCTGCAAGGAACATACACACAACATTTTTTCCCCCAGCACACTGCTATAGCCAGCAACAGATCTGCCATTTCTACTGTAGATAAAAATGCAAAAGTCTTTGTTGCACACATTTGCAAATGTATGTTTAAGCCATCCTGCCACGCCAAGGCGCTTTTGCATATAGGATGGTCCTACTCTAAACAATGAGAGTCCCTATATTTGGGCCATACATATGTGTTTTTAAATTGAGAGCTAACTTACCAAAGAGGTACCCCAGAAGCCTCCAAATAGCAATCCAATGTCAGCACTCCCCCTCAGCTACTGACACCAACATGCCTCTCAGACAAATACAAAAGTGGAAGCTGCTCAAATCAATTTATAGGCCATAACAGGTGCTGAAAGGGTGGGGTTCTCCTGCAAGGAACATACACACAACATTTTTTCCCCCAGCACACTGCTATAGCCAGCAACAGATCTGCCATTTCTACTGTAGATAAAAATGCAAAAGTCTTTGTTGCACACATTTGCAAATGTATGTTTAAGCCATCCTGCCACGCCAAGGCGCTTTTGCATATAGGATGGTCCTACTCTAAACAATGAGAGTCCCTATATTTGGGCCATACATATGTGTTTTTAAATTGAGAGCTAACTTACCAAAGAGGTACCCCAGAAGCCTCCAAATAGCAATCCAATGTCAGCACTCCCCCTCAGCTACTGACACCAACATGCCTCTCAGACAAATACAAAAGTGGAAGCTGCTCAAATCAATTTATAGGCCATAACAGGTGCTGAAAGGGTGGGGTTCTCCTGCAAGGAACATACACACAACATTTTTTCCCCCAGCACACTGCTATAGCCAGCAACAGATCTGCCATTTCTACTGTAGATAAAAATGCAAAAGTCTTTGTTGCACACATTTGCAAATGTATGTTTAAGCCATCCTGCCACGCCAAGGCGCTTTTGCATATAGGATGGTCCTACTCTAAACAATGAGAGTCCCTATATTTGGGCCATACATATGTGTTTTTAAATTGAGAGCTAACTTACCAAAGAGGTACCCCAGAAGCCTCCAAATAGCAATCCAATGTCAGCACTCCCCCTCAGCTACTGACACCAACATGCCTCTCAGACAAATACAAAAGTGGAAGCTGCTCAAATCAATTTATAGGCCATAACAGGTGCTGAAAGGGTGGGGTTCTCCTGCAAGGAACATACACACAACATTTTTTCCCCCAGCACACTGCTATAGCCAGCAACAGATCTGCCATTTCTACTGTAGATAAAAATGCAAAAGTCTTTGTTGCACACATTTGCAAATGTATGTTTAAGCCATCCTGCCACGCCAAGGCGCTTTTGCATATAGGATGGTCCTACTCTAAACAATGAGAGTCCCTATATTTGGGCCATACATATGTGTTTTTAAATTGAGAGCTAACTTACCAAAGAGGTACCCCAGAAGCCTCCAAATAGCAATCCAATGTCAGCACTCCCCCTCAGCTACTGACACCAACATGCCTCTCAGACAAATACAAAAGTGGAAGCTGCTCAAATCAATTTATAGGCCATAACAGGTGCTGAAAGGGTGGGGTTCTCCTGCAAGGAACATACACACAACATTTTTTCCCCCAGCACACTGCTATAGCCAGCAACAGATCTGCCATTTCTACTGTAGATAAAAATGCAAAAGTCTTTGTTGCACACATTTGCAAATGTATGTTTAAGCCATCCTGCCACGCCAAGGCGCTTTTGCATATAGGATGGTCCTACTCTAAACAATGAGAGTCCCTATATTTGGGCCATACATATGTGTTTTTAAATTGAGAGCTAACTTACCAAAGAGGTACCCCAGAAGCCTCCAAATAGCAATCCAATGTCAGCACTCCCCCTCAGCTACTGACACCAACATGCCTCTCAGACAAATACAAAAGTGGAAGCTGCTCAAATCAATTTATAGGCCATAACAGGTGCTGAAAGGGTGGGGTTCTCCTGCAAGGAACATACACACAACATTTTTTCCCCCAGCACACTGCTATAGCCAGCAACAGATCTGCCATTTCTACTGTAGATAAAAATGCAAAAGTCTTTGTTGCACACATTTGCAAATGTATGTTTAAGCCATCCTGCCACGCCAAGGCGCTTTTGCATATAGGATGGTCCTACTCTAAACAATGAGAGTCCCTATATTTGGGCCATACATATGTGTTTTTAAATTGAGAGCTAACTTACCAAAGAGGTACCCCAGAAGCCTCCAAATAGCAATCCAATGTCAGCACTCCCCCTCAGCTACTGACACCAACATGCCTCTCAGACAAATACAAAAGTGGAAGCTGCTCAAATCAATTTATAGGCCATAACAGGTGCTGAAAGGGTGGGGTTCTCCTGCAAGGAACATACACACAACATTTTTTCCCCCAGCACACTGCTATAGCCAGCAACAGATCTGCCATTTCTACTGTAGATAAAAATGCAAAAGTCTTTGTTGCACACATTTGCAAATGTATGTTTAAGCCATCCTGCCACGCCAAGGCGCTTTTGCATATAGGATGGTCCTACTCTAAACAATGAGAGTCCCTATATTTGGGCCATACATATGTGTTTTTAAATTGAGAGCTAACTTACCAAAGAGGTACCCCAGAAGCCTCCAAATAGCAATCCAATGTCAGCACTCCCCCCTCAGCTACTGACACCAACATGCCTCTCAGACAAATACAAAAGTGGAAGCTGCTCAAATCAATTTATAGGCCATAACAGGTGCTGAAAGGGTGGGGTTCTCCTGCAAGGAACATACACACAACATTTTTTCCCCCAGCACACTGCTATAGCCAGCAACAGATCTGCCATTTCTACTGTAGATAAAAATGCAAAAGTCTTTGTTGCACACATTTGCAAATGTATGTTTAAGCCATCCTGCCACGCCAGGCGCTTTTGCATATAGGATGGTCCTACTCTAAACAATGAGAGTCCCTATATTTGGGCCATACATATGTGTTTTTAAATTGAGAGCTAACTTACCAAAGAGGTACCCCAGAAGCCTCCAAATAGCAATCCAATGTCAGCACTCCCCCTCAGCTACTGACACCAACATGCCTCTCAGACAAATACAAAAGTGGAAGCTGCTCAAATCAATTTATAGGCCATAACAGGTGCTGAAAGGGTGGGGTTCTCCTGCAAGGAACATACACACAACATTTTTTCCCCCAGCACACTGCTATAGCCAGCAACAGATCTGCCATTTCTACTGTAGATAAAAATGCAAAAGTCTTTGTTGCACACATTTGCAAATGTATGTTTAAGCCATCCTGCCACGCCAAGGCGCTTTTGCATATAGGATGGTCCTACTCTAAACAATGAGAGTCCCTATATTTGGGCCATACATATGTGTTTTTAAATTGAGAGCTAACTTACCAAAGAGGTACCCCAGAAGCCTCCAAATAGCAATCCAATGTCAGCACTCCCCCTCAGCTACTGACACCAAACATGCCTCTCAGACAAATACAAAAGTGGAAGCTGCTCAAATCAATTTATAGGCCATAACAGGTGCTGAAAAGGGTGGGGTTCTCCTGCAAGGAACATACACACAACATTTTTTCCCCCAGCACACTGGCTATAGCCAGCAACAGATCTGCCATTTCTACTGTAGATAAAAATGCAAAAGTCTTTGTTGCACACATTTGCAAATGTATGTTTAAGCCATCCTGCCCGCCAAGGCGCTTTTGCATATAGGATGGTCCTACTCTAAACAATGAGAGTCCCTATATTTGGGCCATACATATGTGTTTTTAAATGAGAGCTAACTTACCAAAGAGGTACCCCAGAAGCCTCCAAATAGCAATCCAATGTCAGCACTCCCCCTCAGCTACTGACACCAACATGCCTCTCAGACAAATACAAAAGTGGAAGCTGCTCAAATCAATTTATAGGCCATAACAGGTGCTGAAAGGGTGGGGTTCTCCTGCAAGGAACATACACACAACATTTTTTTCCCCCAGCACACTGCTATAGCCAGCAACAGATCTGCCATTTCTACTGTAGATAAAAATGCAAAAGTCTTTGTTGCACACATTTGCAAATGTATGTTTAAGCCATCCTGCCACGCCAAGGCGCTTTTGCATATAGGATGGTCCTACTCTAAACAATGAGAGTCCCTATATTTGGGCCATACATATGTGTTTTTAAATTGAGAGCTAACTTACCAAAGAGGTACCCCAGAAGCCTCCAAATAGCAATCCAATGTCAGCACTCCCCCTCAGCTACTGACACCAACATGCCTCTCAGACAAATACAAAAGTGGAAGCTGCTCAAATCAATTTATAGGCCATAACAGGTGCTGAAAGGGTGGGGTTCTCCTGCAAGGAACATACACACAACATTTTTTCCCCCAGCACACTGCTATAGCCAGCAACAGATCTGCCATTTCTACTGTAGATAAAAATGCAAAAGTCTTTGTTGCACACATTTGCAAATGTATGTTTAAGCCATCCTGCCACGCCAAGGCGCTTTTGCATATAGGATGGTCCTACTCTAAACAATGAGAGTCCCTATATTTGGGCCATACATATGTGTTTTTAAATTGAGAGCTAACTTACCAAAGAGGTACCCCAGAAGCCTCCAAATAGCAATCCAATGTCAGCACTCCCCCTCAGCTACTGACACCAACATGCCTCTCAGACAAATACAAAAGTGGAAGCTGCTCAAATCAATTTATAGGCCATAACAGGTGCTGAAAGGGTGGGGTTCTCCTGCAAGGAACATACACACAACATTTTTTCCCCCAGCACACTGCTATAGCCAGCAACAGATCTGCCATTTCTACTGTAGATAAAATGCAAAAGTCTTTGTTGCACACATTTGCAAATGTATGTTTAAGCCATCCTGCCACGCCAAGGCGCTTTTGCATATAGGATGGTCCTACTCTAAACAATGAGAGTCCTATATTTGGGCCATACATATGTGTTTTTAAATTGAGAGCTAACTTACCAAAGAGGTACCCCAGAAGCCTCCAAATAGCAATCCAATGTCAGCACTCCCCCTCAGCTACTGACACCACATGCCTCTCAGACAAATACAAAAGTGGAAGCTGCTCAAATCAATTTATAGGCCATAACAGGTGCTGAAAGGGTGGGGTTCTCCTGCAAGGAACATACACACAACATTTTTTCCCCCAGCACACTGCTATAGCCAGCAACAGATCTGCCATTTCTACTGTAGATAAAAATGCAAAAGTCCTTTGTTTGCAACACATTTGCAAATGTATGTTTAAGCCATCCTGCCACGCCAAGGCGCTTTTGCATATAGGATGGTCCCTACTCTAAACAATGAGAGTCCCTATATTTGGGCCATACATATGTGTTTTTAAATTGAGAGCTAACTTACCAAAGAGGTACCCCAGAAGCCTCCAAATAGCAATCCAATGTCAGCACTCCCCCTCAGCTACTGACACCAACATGCCTCTCAGACAAATACAAAAGTGGAAGCTGCTCAAATCAATTTATAGGCCATAACAGGTGCTGAAAGGGTGGGTTCTCCTGCAAGGAACATACACACAACATTTTTTCCCCCAGCACACTGCTATAGCCAGCAACAGATCTGCCATTTCTACTGTAGATAAAAAATGCAAAAGTCTTTGTTGCACACATTTGCAAATGTATGTTTAAAGCCATCCTGCCACGCCAAGGCGCTTTTCGCATATAGGATGGTCCTACTCTAAACAATGAGAGTCCCTATATTTGGGCCATACATATGTGTTTTTAAATTGAGAGCTAACTTACCAAAGAGGTACCCCAGAAGCCTCCAAATAGCAATCCAATGTCAGCACTCCCCCCTCAGCTACTGACACCAACATGCCTCTCAGACAAATTACAAAAGTGGAAGCTGCTCAAATCAATTTATAGGCCATAACAAGGTGCTGAAAGGGTGGGGTTCTCCTGCAAGGAACATACACACAACATTTTTTCCCCCAGCACACTGCTATAGCCAGCAACAGATCTGCCATTTCTACTGTAGATAAAAATGCAAAAGTCTTTGTTGCACACATTTGCAAATGTATGTTTAAGCCATCCTGCCACGCCAAGGCGCTTTCGCATATAGGATGGTCCTACTCTAAACAATGAGAGTCCCTATATTTGGGCCATACATATGTGTTTTTAAATTGAGAGCTAACTTACCAAAGAGGTACCCCAGAAGCCTCCAAATAGCAATCCAATGTCAGCACTCCCCCTCAGCTACTGACACCAACATGCCTCTCAGACAAATACAAAAGTGGAAGCTGCTCAAATCAATTTATAGGCCATAACAGGTGCTGAAAGGGTGGGGTTCTCCTGCAAGGAACATACACACAACATTTTTTCCCCCAGCACACTGCTATAGCCAGCAACAGATCTGCCATTTCTACTGTAGATAAAAATGCAAAAGTCTTTGTTGCACACATTTGCAAATGTATGTTTAAGCCATCCTGCCACGCCAAGGCGCTTTTGCATATAGGATGGTCCTACTCTAAACAATGAGAGTCCCTATATTTGGGCCATACATATGTGTTTTTAAATTGAGAGCTAACTTACCAAAGAGGTACCCCAGAAGCCTCCAAATAGCAATCCAATGTCAGCACTCCCCCTCAGCTACTGACACCAACATGCCTCTCAGACAAATACAAAAGTGGAAGCTGCTCAAATCAATTTATAGGCCATAACAGGTGCTGAAAGGGGTGGGGTTCTCCTGCAAGGAACATACACACAACTTTTTTTCCCCCAGCACACTGCTATAGCCAGCAACAGATCTGCCATTTCTACTGTAGATAAAAATGCAAAAGTCTTTGTTGCACACAATTTGCAAATGTATGTTTAAGCCATCCTGCCACGCCAAGGCGCTTTTGCATATAGGATGGTCCTACTCTAAACAATGAGAGTCCCTATATTTGGGCCATACATATGTGTTTTTAAATTGAGAGCTAACTTACCAAAGAGGTACCCCAGAAGCCTCCAAATAGCAATCCAATGTCAGCACTCCCCCTCAGCTACTGACACCAACATGCCTCTCAGACAAATACAAAAGTGGAAGCTGCTCAAATCAATTTATAGGCCATAACAGGTGCTGAAAGGGTGGGGTTCTCCTGCAAGGAACATACACACAACATTTTTTCCCCCAGCACACTGCTATAGCCAGCAACAGATCTGCCATTTCTACTGTAGATAAAAATGCAAAAGTCTTTGTTGCACACATTTGCAAATGTATGTTTAAGCCATCCTGCCACGCCAAGGCGCTTTTGCATATAGGATGGTCCTACTCTAAACAATGAGAGTCCCTATATTTGGGCCATACATATGTGTTTTTAAATTGAGAGCTAACTTACCAAAGAGGTACCCCAGAAGCCTCCAAATAGCAATCCAATGTCAGCACTCCCCCTCAGCTACTGACACCAACATGCCTCTCAGACAAATACAAAAGTGGAAGCTGCTCAAATCAATTTATAGGCCATAACAGGTGCTGAAAGGGTGGGGGTTCTCCTGCAAGGAACATACACACACAACATTTTTTCCCCCAGCACACTGCTATAGCCAGCAACAGATCTGCCATTTCTACTGTAGATAAAAATGCAAAAGTCTTTGTTGCACACATTTGCAAATGTATGTTTAAGCCATCCTGCCACGCCAAGGCGCTTTTGCATATAGGATGGTCCTACTCTAAACAATGAGAGTCCCTATATTTGGGCCATACTTATGTGTTTTTAAATTGAGAGCTAACTTACCAAAGAGGTACCCCAGAAGCCTCCAAATAGCAATCCAATGTCAGCACTCCCCCCTCAGCTACTGACACCAACATGCCTCTCAGACAAATAACAAAAGTGGAAGCAGCTCAAATCAATTTATAGGCCACTAACAGGTGCTGAAAGGGTGGGGTTCTCCTGCAAGGAACATACACACAACATTTTTTCCCCCCAGCACACTGCTATAGCCAGCAACAGATCTGCCATTTCTACTGTAGATAAAAATGCAAAAGTCTTTGTTGCACACATTTGCAAATGTATGTTTAAGCCATCCTGCCACGCCAAGGGCGCTTTTGCATATAGGATGGTCCTACTCTAAACAATGAGAGTCCCTATATTTGGGCCATACATATGTGTTTTTAAATTGAGAGCTAACTTACCAAAGAGGTACCCCAGAAGCCTCCAAATAGCAATCCAATGTCAGCACTCTCCCCTCAGCTACTGACACCAACATGCCTCTCAGACAAATACAAAAGTGGAAGCTGCTCAAATCAATTTATAGGCCATAACAGGTGCTGAAAGGGGTGTGGTTCTCCTGCAAGGAACATACACACAACATTTTTTCCCCCAGCACACTGCTATAGCCAGCAACAGATCTGCCATTTCTACTGTAGATAAAAATGCAAAAGTCTTTGTTGCACACATTTGCAAATGTATGTTAAGCCATCCTGCCACGCCAAGCGCTTTTGA
>NC_134410.1:124056218-124131960 GCF_038048845.1 Mixophyes fleayi | reverse complement strand
TTAGAACACGAGGACATGTACTGACACTGGAGGGAAGAGAAGTATTAGAACACGAGGACATGTACTGACACAGGGGGAAGAGAAGTATTATAACACGAGGACATGTACTGACACTGGGGGGAAGAGAAGTATTAGAACACGAGGACATGTACTGACACTGGGGGGGAAGAGAAGTATTAGAACACGAGGACATGCACTGACACTGTGGGGAAGAGAAGTATTAGAACACGAGGACATGCACTGACACTGGGGGGAAGAGAAGTATTAGAACACGAGGACATGTACTGACACTGGGGGGAAGAGAAGTATTAGAACACGAGGACATGTACTGAAACTGGGGGGAAGAGAAGTATTAGAACACGAGGACATGTACTGACACTGGGGGGAAGAGAAGTATTAGAACACGAGGACATGTACTGACACTGGGGGGAAGAGAAGTATTAGAACACGAGGACATGTACTGACACTGGGGGGAAGAGAAGTATTAGAACACGAGGACATGTACTGACACTGGGAGAAGTATGTTCAAAGGAAACTACTTCACAGAAGGGGTAGTGGGTAAGTGGAATAGCCTCCCATCAGAGGTGGTAGAGGGTAATACAGTACAGCAATGTAAACATGCTTGGGATAGACATAAGATATTCTTACAAAGATCTAAGGATCAAATAGGGTTTGAGGTCACCATAGGTTAAAATACGGGCAGAATAGATGGGCCAAGCGGTTCTTATCTGCCGTCAAATTCTATGTTTCTATGTTAATTTCTTGCAGTAACACCACTAGGATCCAGCAGAAGGTTCATGTTCCACGAGGCGCGGTGCACAATATGTAATTTAATAATGAAATATCTAACATGGGGCATCTCAGCCTGGGGCTATGGATTGAGCTCCATTGTTATTAGCTGTGATTTCCTTATCTGTCCTCCTCTCTAAAGAGACATGAGGCCAGGCATAACGCTTCCACGCCCTCCCATCCCTCACCCTACCCCCGGGGGCTGCAGCCGGATGACATGCCAGACTCTGCACACTTCTCTGGGAGTGGCACAAGCTTCCTCCATGCCTCACTCTGCTTCTCTGACATACCTGTCAGCGAGGGACCAGCCTGTGTTTACTCAGCCATCACTCATTGTATTTGTGTTGGAGATCATAGAACTTGCCGGCAGAAAGCCGCCACTTTATCGGCTGTCTTGTCCATTACCCCGTGTATCGTTCAAACATCAACGCTCTTCACATCCTGCCCTGAAATCCACTCTATCCGTCCCGCATCCCGGGCATGGCGCATTTATGGAAATTATGGGCGCCTAATTCATTAACGCACGCGCATAAATCGGGCACAACGCACGTCTGTGATCAACAAGGAGCGGATGTGAATATACGTCTGCTGACGGGTCTAGGTCCGTTCTGCTCTAACAGACAAAACACCGCAGGATAGGTCCAATACGTACGTGGAATATCAAGTCACAAATGAAGGCACAGAAATAAAATCAGTTTGTGCTAACAATATAGTCAAAAATGACAAAGCATTTTTTTTTTTTGTTTTAAAAAGGGGGTTGTTTATTCCCTAAAATACATATATTAGGATGTTATTAATGTTTACTGTACATAAAATGCATTTTACAGTTGATCCTGATTGCAAACACATGTTATAGCATGCAAACTCAGCCGTCATCAC
Organism: Mixophyes fleayi; assembly: GCF_038048845.1. Taxonomy (NCBI): domain Eukaryota; kingdom Metazoa; phylum Chordata; class Amphibia; order Anura; family Limnodynastidae; genus Mixophyes; species Mixophyes fleayi. The sequence goes on along the minus strand of NC_134410.1, from coordinate 124,130,292 downwards.
TAGTAATCAGCACTTACACCTGACCTGTAGCTGGTGCAAGTGATATGACAGAAAATCACGTACCTTAGAGATGTCCAAAGTTTGGATAGGACTTTGCGCTCCAGCTTGACACGTCCTTAATTGTAGGCTGCAGTAAGGGTCTTATGCGCTCAAGCGATTTTACAAAAAAATGCGTCACGTATCGGCATTTACATTCCTTAATGAATCAGGCCCTTTGTATATTGTTTGATAACTACAACTTTACAATCTGATATTGCAGCATATATTAGTCTTCCAGTCTTCATTTTTGTAGGGTGATTTTTTGGGGGCTTGATTGACATGGACGTCCATTTAACGGGATGCGTTTTGCACCAAGTTCATTATATAACAAGAAAGAATATTTATATGCTCTTATAAACCAATGTAATGAACACATTCAAGCTGTGTGACACATGGACAGTCCCGATCTCCAGCATACACTCTCCACATATTTTAACATATAAATGAGGATCTAACAAAAATTTATTTAAAAAAAGGAGACGTTGTATTTTATCATCAGCCCGACCACTGCTGTGCGATGATGGAAAACGTGTAGCGCCATTTTTTGCCTATAAATAACCGTTTTGTTAACTTGTCCATGGATCTGGAATACAATAAAGTTATAATTGTTATCATTCACTAGAGAGCAGCCATAGGGGTAAATGTATCAGACAATGGAGGTGTTGCCCATAGCAACCAATCAGATTCTAGCTGTCACTGTTCTAGAATGTACATGATAAATGAGAGCTAGAATCTGATTGGTTGCTATGGGTAACATCCCTTTTCCTTTTTAGAATGTTGGATAAATCTACCCCATAGTCTTCTCTGCCTCCTTTGATAGGGTCACTGTTATTATCATTTCTTTATAAAGTACCAACACCTTCCACAGCGGGTAATACATAAAGGGCGCAATTTAACATTTATACAAGCAGGAAAGCAGGAGGGAACAGGAACGAAGAGCTTACACTTGGTCTAGTATAATGTTTTAAGTCATCAGCGGGAATTTCCAATTAATTAAAAAAAAAAAAAAAATAACAACCACACACAATACAGAAGCGTGCCCGGAGACAAGTTTCTTCACATCAAGGAGGAAAAATAGAATTAGGTCAACAGGTGAACAAGTTGTGACTGCGAGTTGTTCAAATACGGGGTGTCCTGACTTGTGTACACAATTATTCTTTCACAAGCCGCACACACTCCTCAATTGTCTGGGGAGGTAGATTAAAGCTGACTAACCGCCCCCCCCTGCCCCCCCACCCCCACTTGATGAGTGAGGACTTGTGCCAGCCATCTGCCTGTGTTTATTTAGAAGGGTGTCTGCTCAGGAATGTTGGGCCCTCAGGCCCTTGGAGAATAGGAGGGAGGGGGAGCTGCAGACCTGGTTTTAGTAGAGATAAGGACCCCTGGAGGGGGTGGGCATCAGGTCAGAGAGGCTTCCTGTAAGAAGATAACAGAGGGGGATTTACCTGGAGAGATGACCATATGTCGGCTAATGAGAAACAGCCCCAGAGATAGGAATACAGGTGTTTTATAAATTAGATTGTAAGCTTCATAGGGCAGCGACAGGTGTGAATGGTTACGTGTTCTCTGTACAGCACTTCGTAATAGGATGGCGCTATAAATTATAATTATAAATAAACAGAAACATAGAGCCCACATGCTACACAGGTCCAGCCTCGCCATATACTAATCGTTCACACCATGCAGAGGATCGACCGCACAACAATAACATCAGCCTCATTACAGACATCCGGCCTCACCATACATAGATCCAGCCTCAACATACATAGATCCAGTCTCATTACAGACATCCGGCCTCACCATACATAGATCCAGTCTCAACATACATAGATCCAGTCTCAACATACATAGATCCAGCCTCAACATACATAGATCCAGTCTCAACATACATAGATCCAGCCTCAACATCCATAGATCCAGCCTTAACATACAAAGATCTAGCCTTAACCTACATACATAGATCCAGCCTCATCATACATAGATCCAGCCTTAACATACATAGATCCAGGCTTAACATACATAGATCCAGCCTCAACATACATAGATCCAGCCTCACCATACATAGATCCAGTCTCACCATACATAGATCCAGCCTCAACATGCAAAGAAACAGCCTTAACATACATAGATTCAGCTTCAACATACATAGATCCAGTCTCACCATACATAGATCCAGTCTCAACATACATAGATCCAGCCTCAACATACATAGATCCAGCCTCAACATACATAGATCCAGTCTCAACATACATAGATCCAGCCTCAACATCCATAGATCCAGCCTTAACATACAAAGATCTAGCCTTAACCTACATACATAGATCCAGCCTCATCATACATAGATCCAGCCTTAACATACATAGATCCAGGCTTAACATACATAGATCCAGCCTCAACTTACATAGATCCAGCCTCACCATACATAGATCCAGTCTCACCATACATAGATCCAGCCTCAACATGCAAAGAAACAGCCTTAACATACATAGATCCAGCCTCAACATACATAGATCCAGTCTCAACATACATAGATCCAGCCTCAACATACATAGATCCAGTCTCAACATACATAGATCCAGCCTCACCATACATAGATCCAGCCTCACCATACATAGATCCAGCCTCAACATACATAGATCCAGCCTCACCATACATAGATCCAGCCTCACCATACATAGATCCAGCCTCAACATACTTAGATCCAGCCTCAACATGCAAAGAAACAGCCTGAACATACATAGATCCAGCATCAACATACATAGATCAGCTTCGTCATACATAGATCCAGCCGCCTCAACATACATAGATCCAGCCTCAACATACATAGATCAGCCTCAACATACATAGATCAGCCTCAACATACATAGATCCAGCCTCAACATACAAAGAAACAGCCTTAACATACATAGATCCAGCCTTAACATACATAGATCCAGCCTCAACATACATAGATCCAGCCTCAACATACAAAGAAACAGCCTTAACATACATAGATCCAGCCTTAACATACATACATAGATCAGCCTCAACATACATAGATCCAGCCTCAACATACAAAGAAACAGCCTTAACATACATAGATCCAGTCTCACCATACATAGATCCAGCCTTAACATCCATAGATCCAGCCTTAACATACAAAGATCTAGCCTTAACCTACATACATAGATCCAGCCTCATCATACATAGATCCAGCCTTAACATACATATATCCAGGCTTAACATACATAGATCCAGCCTCAACATACATAGATCCAGTCTCACCATACATAGATCCAGCCTCAACATGCAAAGAAACAGCCTTAACATACATAGATTCAGCTTCAACATACATAGATCCAGTCTCACCATACATAGATCCAGTCTCAACATACATAGATCCAGCCTCAACATACATAGATCCAGTCTCAACATACATAGATCCAGCCTCAACATACATAGATCCAGTCTCAACATACATAGATCCAGCCTCAACATCCATAGATCCAGCCTTAACATACAAAGATCTAGCCTTAACCTACATACATAGATCCAGCCTCATCATACATAGATCCAGCCTTAACATACATACATCCAGGCTTAACATACATAGATCCAGCCTCAACATACATAGATCCAGCCTCACCATACATAGATCCAGTCTCACCATACATAGATCCAGCCTCAACATGCAAAGAAACAGCCTTAACATACATAGATCCAGCCTCAACATACATAGATCCAGTCTCAACATACATAGATCCAGCCTCAACATACATAGATCCAGTCTCAACATACATAGATCCAGCCTCACCATACATAGATCCAGCCTCAACATACATAGATCCAGCCTCAACATACTTAGATCCAGCCTCAACATGCAAAGAAACAGCCTGAACATACATAGATCCAGCATCAACATACATAGATCAGCTTCGTCATACATAGATCCAGCCTCAACATACATAGATCCAGCCTTAACATACATAGATCCAGCCTCAACATACTTAGATCCAGCCTCAACATGCAAAGAAACAGCCTGAACATACATAGATCCAGCATCAACATACATAGATCAGCTTCGTCATACATAGATCCAGACTCAACATACATAGATCCAGCCTTAACATACATAGATCCAGCCTCAACATACAAAGAAACAGCCTTAACATACATAGATCCAGCCTCAACATACAAAGAAACAGCCTTAACATACATAGATCCAGCCTTAACATACATAGATCCAGCCTCAACATACATAGATCCAGCCTTAACATACATAGATCCAGCCTCAACATACATAGATCCAGCCTCAACATACAAAGAAACAGCCTTAACATACATAGATCCAGCCTTAACATACATACATAGATCAGCCTCAACATACATAGATCCAGCCTCAACATACAAAGAAACAGCCTTAACATACATACATAGATGCAGCCACACAATCTATAGATCACGGCTGAGCTCATGTTCCACAGGGGTCCGGCTTGGAATTCCAGAGGACCCAGCCTCACATTCCAGAGATTCAGACTCACATTCCAGAAACCCACCCTCACATTGCAGACGTCCAACCTCACGTAGTACTCATCTAACAGTGGAGGCATCTAACCTCATATCACAGAAACATCCAGACTCACTTTACAGAGAGAGATAAACTCACAGTACAGAGATCCAGCCTCCCAATAGACATCATCATCATCATCAGCTATTTATATAGCGCCACTAATTCCACAGCGCTGTACAGAGAACTCACTCAAATCAGTCCCTGCTCCATTGGAGCTTACAGTCTAAGTCCCCTAACACACACACAGACCGAGAGAGGCTAAGGGCAATTTGATAGCAGCCAATTAACCTACCAGTAAGTTTTTGAAGTGTGGGAGAAAACTGGAGCACCCAGAGGAAACCCACGCAAACACGGGGAGAACATACAAACTCTGCACAGATAAGGCCATGGTCTGGAATTGAACTCATGACCCCAGCGCTATGAGGCAGAAGTGCTAACCACTGAGCCACTGTGCTGCCCTCATCTAGGTCGCAATAGAGCCATCCAACCTCACTATAGAGAGAGAGATAGCCTCACAGTACAGAGATCCAGCCTCACAATGAAGACATACGGCCTCACTATATAGGGAGATATCTCCTGCATTAGGCAAAGTACCGCATTAACCGCAGTCCCCAAAATTGTCAATGGGGACCGTGGTCTGATTGAATCCTATGGGAAGAGCATTGCGGCAAAAGGATCTCCGGTTCCCTAACCGCAGTCTTCCTGCTCTCGCCTCCGGTTAATGTCGCAAAAGTTCTCCGCAGTCACGCATGCGCGAAGCGTTTCGATGACGGATGATAATTAACGGGGCAAAACCCTGTTAATTAATAAATGGACCTCTAAGCCTCATATTTCAGAGATATCCATTCTCCCTAGAGAGATATCCAGTCTCACTATGCAGAGAGCAACCTCACAATGCAGGACAAGGACTGACAAATTCCATCGGCAAAACGTGCGAAATTACGTAGCCAATCACAAGAGAAGGCGAATATTTTGTGGGAGGGGAAAAAATAAATAATTCCTATGTTAGCACTGTATTATATCACAGAAGCTGCTAGATCAATAACTGGGGATGTGTCAATCCCACACCAATATCCATATAACAAAACACAATCTGATCCGCGTTCGTGAACAGTCGAATATAATCAGGATAAGGCTAAGATCAAGTGCATTAAACATATAATAACGTATTAAACTACAAATAACAGGTCGTCTCCCATAAATAAACCACCAATTAGCATAGATATGAGGAAATCTATATGCAATCTGATTAAAAACGTCAATACTAATATAAAATCCAATAAACTGTTATAATACAATAAAATAACTCCTAACAAGTTCATTACACTGGTATTAATGTTATCAAATAACTTCTAGTTGTCTGATACAAAGTGACCGTACGCAATCTTCACCTGTCTCTTGTGTCAGTTCAAACAACTCTCCGCGGTCTATGGTGTTGCGGAGATGATACAAGTATATAAATAAAACTATTGCCTGCTTGGAACGTAAGAACGGAGCCACTAATCCATTAATATTGTCCGCCGTTATGGGTGCAAATAATTGTAGTCTTAAAAGCAGAGGGCCTGATTACTCAAGGGATGCAAAGTGACCCAGAGTCAGGCCATACGCAACTAAACGCAGCAACGTTCACTGTATCTACGTACGCAAAGCACACTTATACTACAGCCTGCGATTTCTGGGAGGGAACGGGGCGATGAAGGGGCGTTCGCCCGTAGTCAATATACAGTAGGGGCGTGCCAAACTCCAGCACAATCAGCCACGTCCCAATCCAGCACTGGGCATCTCAAAGTTACTTGTTTTTCTGCCGTATCTCTTGCTCCAGCTACAGGGCTAGTCTTGAGTACTAGTGAGAACAGTCTTGTATGCATGCTATAACATGTGTTTGCAAACAGGAGCAGCTGTATAAATGTACTTTATGTTCAATAGACATTAAGATCATCCTAATGTAATTCATGGTTTTATATATATATATATATATATATATATATATATATATATATATATATATTTATCATTAATACCTATATTATTAACAGGTAACATTAATTCAATACCCGTTTTAGCGTTTTTAAGCAAACTGTGAACATGGCAGGTGCTACCATAAGGCACAGCTAGTGATCTATTGCGCCAGTGGTTAAGGGGTGCCTAAAACACTGAATGAATGACATGTGATTTTAATGCTCTTGTGGCGCCCCCCACAGGGGAGTGCAGGAGAAGCAGCCTGCAGCTTTTTCCTGGGAGGCCAGAACCAAAGCACACCTTTATGTGTTCAGGGCGGACCATCTAGGTGCCCCGGTGCAAAACCAAGGTCCTCTGATACCCACTGTGCGAGCTCCTGGTGAGAGAAGATGAACTCGCCATATTCTTATATGGGATTCCGAGAGGAATGTAGGAATCAGATGATGGGTGGCCATCTAGTGGTGTCTTTGAGAGTTGCACGAGTAGTCTTGCTTTGCAACGTACAGCTCATGTATATAGAGATATCTACTGGTCACCTCTGCGTTACATGATCATTTATTCATAAAGAGCAGGACTGCTGTGGAGAAAACATGATTCAGTATTCATAAACAGATGCAGACTGATACTAAGCTGCTTCTGAGAAATGTCAGCGGTGAAGACTCCTCTGGGGGTGAATGTATCAAGCTGAGAGTTTTTCGGCGGGTTTGAAAAACCAATCAGATTTTAGCTATCATTTATTTAGTACATTCTACAAAATGATAGCTAGAATCTGATTGGTTGCTATAGGCAACATCTCCACTTTGGATGTATGGATTTGCCTACAATAATATACTGAATATGAATTAATTAGTGGGGTGGGATAAGACAGCTAAGTGGTACTATTAACAGTCCTCATGTACCTGCAGTAATATTACCATCAGTGTGTATCTGCTCTTATCGGGTTTAAATGGGGTTTTCGTCTTCCTATTGGCTTGTGCACGCCCTCCTACGACTTTGACTAAATAAACATTTTATATTTAGGTCTCCCAATCTGTGTTTATCACTCAGACTTCTATATAACCTAGACAGAGTTGTTTATTTTGGTTTCCTCCGGGTACAACACTGTACCTGCCAACATTACTCATTTCTCCCACAAGACTTTGCTTCACTGGGATTTAAAAATAATACCCTGATGAATGAAGTCATTGAAGTTGAAGGTGTTTTTTTTCCCTAAACATCAATGACTTTTTCAGCCCAGTTTATTTATTATTTCAGTGGGATTTTAAATCAAAAAAAAACAGGAGAAGAGGAAAGGAAGAAACGGGTCATCACGGCATTAATATGGGTTTGTATATGTGGTACTTCTAGATCACCGATGTTACGCCACAGTCATCAGTGGTGAACGCAGCAGTAGCAGTGCTTACTGTAGTATGACCAGTAATGGCCAGGTTGTATGATCAGATGGAGGCATCACAAGACAAGCGATGTGGCCGCGTCAGCGCACAGGCGGCCGCATCGTGTGTCTTGTGATGTCTCCACCGGTAATATTAACGTTATATTGCATCCACGGGGGGTGGTCGGCACAAACAGCGGTCAGACTGAGCGGCCCGGGGGGGGGGGGGGGGGGGGGGCGATGCTCCCCTGCTCAGCCAGCCCCTGGGTCAGGTGGTATGATCAGTGGTGGTCAGGTGGTATGATCCACGGTGGTCAGGTGGTATGATCAGTGGTGGTCAGGTGGTATGATCCACGGTGGTCAGGTGGTATGATCCTTGGTGGTCAGGTGGTATGATCAGCAGTGGTCAGGTGGTATGATCCGCAGTGGTCAAGTGGTATGATCCACGGTGGTCAGGTGGTATGATCCACGGTGGTCAGATGGTATGATCCACGGTGGTCAAGTGGTGTGATCCATGGTGGTCAGGTGGTGTGATTCACGGTGGTCAGGTGGTGTGATCCACGTTGGTCAGGTGGGTGTGATCCACGGTGGTCAGGTGGTGTGTAGAGAGCATTCTAGTAACAATATACAATGCAGATATACAATATACGATATACAATGCACAGAGCATTCTAGTAACCGATATACAATGCAGAGAGCATCTACACACACACAAAAACACACAGAGACATATGTAGACAGACACACACACACACACTCACACACACACACACACACACAAACACACACAGACACAAACACACACACAGACACACACACACAAACATACACACAGGACACAAACACACACACATAGACACAAACACACACTAGGGTGTAGAGAGCCTTCTTGTAACCGATATACAATGCTGAGAGCATTCTAGTAACCGATATACAGTGCAGAGAGCATTCTAGTAACCGATATACAATGCAGAGAGCATTCTAGTAACCAATATACAATGCTGAGAGCATTCTAGTAACTGATATACAATGTAGAAAGCATTCTAGTAACAATATACAATGCTGAGAGCATTCTAGTAATCGATATACAATGTAGAGAGCATTCTAGTAACCAATATACAATGCTGAGAGCATTCTAGTAACTGATATACAATGCTGAGAGCATTTTAGTAACCGATATACAATGCTGAGAGCATTCTAGTAACTGATATACAATGCAGAGAGCATTCTAGTAACCTATATACAATGCTGAGAGCATTCTAGTAACTGATATACAATGCTGAGAGCATTCTAGTAACTGATATACAATGCAGAGAGCATTCTAGTAACCTATATACAATGCTGAGAGCATTCTAGTAACCTATATACAATGCTGAGAGCATTCTAGTAACTGATATACAATGCTGAGAGCATTCTAGTAACTGATATACAATGCTGAGAGCATTCTAGTAACTGATATACAATGCAGAGAGCATTCTAGTAACCTATATACAATGCTGAGAGCATTCTAGTAACTGATATACAATGCAGAGAGCATTCTAGTAACCTATGTACAATGCAGAGAGCATTCTAGTAACCTATATACAATGCTGAGAGCATTCTAGTAACTGATATACAATGCTGAGAGCATTCTAGTAACTGATATACAATGCAGAGAGCATTCTAGTAACCTATATACAATGCTGAGAGCATTCTAGTAACTGATATACAATGCAGAGAGCACCTTCACACACAGGCCCGGAGCTCCCATTAGGCAAGGTTAGGCAGTTGCCAAGGGCTCTGATGGGCGCCACAGAATTAAAATTTTGAAATTGTGCCTGGGGCGCCGAGGACCCTAGCACCGGCCCTGTACACACACATCATCGTCATCAACATTTATTTATATAGCGCCAGCAAATTCCGTAGCGCTATACAATTGGGAACAAACATTACACACACAGAGATACACACGCAGACAGACACACACAGAGATACACACGCAGACACACACAGAGATACACACGCAGACAGACACACACAGAGAGACACACGCAGACACACACACAGACACACACAGAGATACACACGCAGACAGACACACACAGAGAGACACACACAGACACGCAGACAGACACACACAGAGAGACACACGCAGACAGACACACACAGAGAGACACACGCAGACACGCAGACAGACACACACAGAGAGACACACGCAGACACGCAGACAGACACACACAGAGAGACACACACAGACACGCAGACAGACACACACAGAGAGACACACGCAGACAGACACACAGAGAGACACACGCAGACACACAGACAGACACACACAGAGATACACACACACACAGAGAGACACACGCAGACACACAGACAGACACACACAGAGATACACACACAGAGATACACACGCAGACACACAGACAGACACACACAGAGATACACACGCAGACAGACACACACAGAGATACACACGCAGACAGACACACACAGAGAGACACACGCAGACACACAGACAGACACACACAGAGATACACACGCAGACAGACACACACAGAGAGACACACGCAGACACACAGACAGACACACACAGAGATACACACGCAGACAGACACACACAGAGAGACACACGCAGACACACAGACAGACACACACACAGAGATACACACGCAGACACACACACAGAGATACACACGCAGACAGACACACACAGAGAGACACACGCAGACACACACACAGACACACACAGAGATACACACGCAGACAGACACACACAGAGAGACACACGCAGACACGCAGACAGACACACACAGAGAGACACACGCAGACAGACACACACAGAGAGACACACGCAGACACACAGACAGACACACACAGAGATACACACACAGAGATACACACGCAGACAGACACACACAGAGAGACACACGCAGACACACAGACAGACACACACAGAGATACACACGCAGACAGACACACACAGAGATACACACGCAGACAGACACACACAGAGAGACACACGCAGACACACAGACAGACACACACAGAGATACACACGCAGACAGACAGACACAGAGAGACACACGCAGACACACAGACAGACACACACAGAGATACACACGCAGACAGACACACACAGAGATACACACGCAGACAGACACACACAGAGAGACACACGCAGACACACAGACAGACACACACAGAGATACACACGCAGACAGACACACACAGAGAGACACACGCAGACACACAGACAGACACACACAGAGATACACACGCAGGCAGACACACACAGAGAGACACACGCAGACAGACACACAGACACACACAGAGATACACACGCAGACAGACACACAGACAGACACACACACACAGACACACACAGAGATACACACGCAGACAGACACACACAGAGAGACACATGCAGACACACAGACAGACACACACAGAGATACACACGCAGGCAGACACACACAGAGAGACACACGCAGACAGACACACAGACACACACAGAGATACACACGCAGACAGACACACAGACAGACACACACAGACACACACAGAGATACACACGCAGACAGACACACAGACAGACACACACAGAGATACACATGCAGACAGACACACAGGCAGACACACAGACACACACAGAGATACACACGCAGACAGACACACAGACAGACACACACACACACACAGAGATACAGACACAGACAGACACACACAGACACACACCCACAGAAACTCACACACAGACACACACACACACACACAGGCACAGACTAGGGTGTAGAGAGCATTCTAGTAACCAATATACAATGTAGAGAGCATTCTAGTAACAATATACAATAGATATACAATATACGATATACAATGCAGAGAGCATTCTAGTAACTGATATACAATGCAGAGGGCATTCTAGTAACCGATATACAATGCAGAGGGCATTCTAGTAACCGATATACAATGCAGAGGGCATTCTAGTAACCGATATACAATGCTGAGAGCATTCTAGTAACCGATATACAATGCAGAGAGCATTCTAGTAACCAATATATAATGCAGAGAGCATTCTAGTAACCAATATACAATGCAGAGAGCATTCTAGTAACCGATATACAATGCAAAGAACATTCTAGTAACTGATAACCAATATACAATGCATAAAGCATCCTAGTAACCGATATACAATGCTGAGAGCATTCTAGCAACTGATATGCAACGCAGAGCATTCTAGTAACCGATATACAATGCAGAGAGCATTCTAGTAACCGATATACAATGCAAAGAACATTCTAGTAACTGATAACCAATATACAATGCATAAAGCATTCTAGTAACCGATATACAATGCTGAGAGCATTCTAGTAACCGATATACAATGCTAAGAGCATTCTAGCAACTAATATACAATGCAGAGAGCATTCTAGTAACCGATATACAATGTAGAGAGCATTCTAGTAACCGATATACAATGCAAAGAACATTCTAGTAACTGATAACCAATATACAATGCATAAAGCATCCTAGTAACCGATATACAATGCTGAGAGCATTCTAGTAACCGATATACAATGCTGAGAGCATTCTAGCAACTGATATACAACGCAGAGAGCATTCTAGTAACCGATATACAATGTAGAGAGCATCCTAGTAATCGATACACAATGCAGAGAGCATTCTAGTAAACGATATACAATGCAGAGAGCATTCTAGTAACCAATATACAATGTAGAGAGCATTCCACTAACTGATATATAATGCTGAGAGCATGCTAGTAACCAATATACAATGCAGAGGGCATTCTAGCAACCGATATACAATTGAGAGAGTCTTTTAATGACCTGTGGTGGTTTTATAATACTAACCCCAGTGTACCTTCTGTTCTTGTACGCAAGAGTGAGTTCACGGTTCGCAAACTGGCGCAGTACACACATCTGCATCTGTCCTGAGCGTCTAACTTGTGTCAAAACCAATGCTATCTGCACATACTACCTGTATTTTTAAATACACAGCAGCAACTGTATGTGTGTCTGAGCAGGGCCCAATTAATGGTTCAGGCCGCCCTAGACTAATATACTCGTAGCGCCTCCTCCGCTTCCACACCAGGCTGATGTTGTGCAGTAGGTAAAAACTAACTAATTTTTCAATTAAGACCTGGCTTCATTTAACCCCCCCCCAACAATGTTTATGTCTCTGTGTTTACGAAACTCCGCTCCATTTGGCTTTTTAAAAGGGTCACAGCAATCTATGTCACTCATTTTGTTTAAAATCAGAACTGTGTAGAGGAGCAGAGGCTTGAACGAGCGCTACTGAGGGGGGTGAGGATGTGTAAGGGACTGTCACGCCTGTCGCCATCCTACTCACTTATCCTCAAGCGCCCGCCCAACGATGACTCATTGTCTTCAGTCTTTACCATGGGAATACATCAACATTAAAATCCTTCGACATTATTATTTCATGTTTTTTTGGAGAACAACTATTTTCTTATATTTTAAAATTACTTTCAATTTATACCTCACCCTATCACAATTTTGCACCCCCTAAAAATGTGTGCCTCCCCCCCCCCTCCCGCCTTAGGCTGCAGCCTATTGGGGGGAGAGAGAGAGGTTGATTGATTGATTACCAGCTGTCTCTAATTTCCAAGGACAGTCCCATGTAATGTGTACCTTCGAAGTGTAGACATCTATGCTCTGACCGCATCAGCAGCAATGTCCATTCTTTACATTGCTATTTTAACTATTTTCAATTAAAGTTTCCTAATGGTTTGATTTTGTTTGTATTCTATAACTATATTGCTAATTTATGGCATTGTTAGGCAAGATGGAGCTGAGCCTCAGCCAATAGGATGTGCACAAGACACTCTAAGGATCATTTACAAATGCACAAATAAGTGTCCATGCAGCCTGTGTGAATATAATTCTCTCTCTGTACCTCTCTCGCTCTCTCTCTCTCACGGGGCTCCTGTCTCTCTCGCTCAGAGTACTTATATTTCTATTCTTGTCTCTCTATATCGCTTGTGGTCTCTCCCAGGGAACTACAGTCTCTCTCAAAATGCTCCAGTGGCTGCACCTCTCTCAGAGTGCTTCTATCTCCCTAGCTGTCTCTTTCATAACGCTCCACTGTCTCTGCCTCCCTGGTTGTCTCTCAAGGTGCTTTAGTGTCTGCATGGCTCTAGCTGTCTCCTTCAGAGTGTCCCTGACTCTGGGGCAAAAGGAGAGAGACAGCTAGAGTCTCTGCATCTCTTTGTCTGTCTCTTTGAGAGTGCTCCAGCTGTCTCCCCTCTCAGGATGCCCCTCTCTCACCACCATTCTCACTCTGCAGCTTTCTTGTCCTCTCCAGATGTCTCAATCTCTCTAGCTGTCTTTCCTGCCACTATGCACCTGTCTCTGCTTATCTTGAGCTGTCTCTCTGAGTCTCATATGATCAAGTCTGTCTCTGTGCTCCATTCTCTGTGCATGTGTCTCTCCTGCCTGGCCTCTGTCTCTGCAGCTGTCTCTTTAGAGTGCACTGGTCTCTCCCATCTCTGCTTCTTCTGGGTACCGGAATGTTCCATTTCCCCGCATCACAGGGGGGAGCCACACCAGGGATGCAGGTGATTCACCATCACCGCCCCGCCCCCCCTGTCCCGGGCTTGGTACCTTCTATGCTCTGCATAGCGGGCGGGACGGGAGGACCTTTCCATTGTCAGGCAGGGGGGCAGCGCCGAACAAACCAAGTGCTAGGGGAGGGGGAAGAGGATGCTTATCTGGCTCGGTCGCCGAGGAGACGGACTGAAGAGCCGCTGCCTGTCCCCCGCCTGACGGCTCTGCCACTGGGGTCCCTATTCCCGGTGTAAACTCTCTGACACCAGAACCGGCCACTGACCGGCATCGTATAACGGAGCGCACCGAGCCCGGGCAGCGGTGATTTTACAGCGGTTACCGGGAACGGACCGGACACATGATGAATTACCTGCGGCGCCGCCTATCGGACAGTAACTTCATGGCCAACCTGCCCAACGGGTACATGAGCGACCTGCAGCGGCCGGAGACCCCCGCCCCGCCCGCCGCCCCCACCGCCGCCATCTCCCCGGTACCCCCGGCCGTGTCCCCGGAGCCCAGCACCGGCGGCGGCGGCGGCGGCGGCGGCGGCTTCTTCTCGTCCCTCTCCAATGCGGTGAAACAGACCACGGCCGCCCTCAGCGAGCAGGTGTCCACCGCGGCCGGGGGGGTGTCCGGGGCGTCGGCCAGAGGGGCCAAGATGCTGCTGGTCATTGATGAGCCGCACACGGACTGGTGAGAGCTGGGGGTGGGGGTGAGATGGGTTAGGTGGGGGGGGGGGAAGGGGGGTCATGGGTTAGGGGGGGGGGGGTCTGGGGGTCATGGGTGATCAGGAGGGTCATGGAGGGGGGTGATGGATCTGATGATGATGGACTGGCCTTATGGATTGGGAGAGGGAGCCAGGGTGGAAATGGGTGAGGGGGATGGGAGTCTGGTTGGGGGTGATGGATGGATTGGAAGAGATGAGAGGTAGTCTGGTTAGTAAGGGTAATGGGGAGAGAGTAGGAGGACTTGGTCAGGGATGATGAGTAAAGGTTATGGAGGAGATGAAAGGTAGGAGTAGGAGGACTTAGTTGGGGATGATGAGTAAAGGTTATGGATGGAGTGGAGGAGATGAGAGGTAGTCTGGTTGGTAAGGGTAATGGGGAGAGAGTAGGAGGACTTGGTCAGGGATGATGAGTAAAGGTTATGGAGGAGATGAGAGGTAGGAGTAGGAAGACTTGGTTTGGGGATGATGAGTAAAGGTTATGGATGGAGTGGAGGAGATGAGAGGTAGTCTGGTTGGTAAGGGTAATGGGGAGAGAGTAGGAGGACTTGGTCAGGGATGATGAGTAAAGGTTATGGAGGAGATGAGAGGTAGGAGTAGGAGAACTTGGTTGGGGATGATGAGTAAAGGTTATGGATGGAGTGGAGGAGAGGAGAGGTAGTCTGGTTGGTAAGGGTAATGGGGAGAGAGTAGGAGGATTTGGTCAGGGATGATGAGTAAAGGTTATGGAGGAGATGAGAGGTAGGAGTAGCAGGACTTGGTTTGGGGATGATGAGTAAAGGTTATGGATGGAGTGGAGGAGATGAGAGGTAGTCTGGTTGGTAAGGGTAATGGGGAGAGAGTAGGAGGACTTGGTCAGGGATGATGAGTAAAGGTTATGGAGGAGATGAGAGGTAGGAGTAGGAGGACTTGGTTGGGGATGATGAGTAAAGGTTATGGATGGAGTGGAGGAGATGAGAGGTAGTCTGGTTGGTAAGGGTAATGGGGAGAGAGTAGGAGGACTTGGTCAGGGATGATGAGTAAAGGTTATGGAGGAGATGAGAGGTAGGAGTAGGAGGACTTGGTTGGGGATGATGAGTAAAGGTTATGGATGGAGTGGAGGAGATGAGAGGTAGTCTGGTTGGTAAGGGTAATGGGGAGAGAGTAAGAGGACTTGGTCAGGGATGATGAGTAAAGGTTATGGAGGAGATGAGAGGTAGGAGTAGGAGGACTTGGTTGGGGATGATGAGTAAAGGTTATGGATGGAGTGGAGGAGATGAGAGGTAGTCTGGTTGGTAAGGGTAATGGGGAGAGAGTAGGAGGACTTGGTCGGGGATGATGAGTAAAGGTTATGGATGGATTGTAGGAGATGAGAGGTAGTCTGGTTGGTTAGGGTAATGGGAAGAGAGTAGGAGGACTTGGTCGGGGATGATGACTAAAGGTTATGGATGGATTGGAGGAGATGAGAGGTAGTCTGGATGGTAATGAGGAGACAGTAGGAGAACTTGGTCAGGGATGATGAATAAAGGCTATGGATGGAGTGGAGGAGATGAGAGGTAGTCTGGTTGGTTAGGTGGATGGGGAGAGGGTAGGATGACTTGTTTGGGTATCATGAGTTATGTATGGATTGGAGGAGATGAGAGGTAGTCTGGTTGGTAAGGGTAATGGGGAGAGAGTAGGAGGACTTGGTCGGGGATGATGAGTAAAGCAGATGGATAGATTGGAAGTGATGACAAGAAGTCTGGTTGGTAAGGGTAATGGGGAGGAAGTAGAGGGAGTTTGGTTGACAATGATGAGTAAAGGTTATGGATAGATTGGAGGAGAGGTGAGGTATTCTGGTTGGTAAGGATAATGGAGGACTTGGGGGTATATTTACTAAACTGCGGGTTTGAAAAAGTAGGGATGTTGCCTATAGCAACCAATCAGATTATAGCTTTCATTTATTTAGTCCATTCTACAAAATGACAGCTAGAATCTTATTGGTTGCTATAGGAAACATCTCCACTTTTTCAAACCCGCAGTTTAGTAAATATACCCCTTGGTTGGGGATGATGAGTGAACATTATGGATGGAGTGGAAGAGACGTGAGGTAGTCTGGTTGGTAATGGGGAAGAAGAAGTGGAAGTTTGATTGGGATGATGAGTAAAGCCTACAGATCTATTGGAAGTGATGAGAAGAATTCTGGCTGTTATGGATAATGGGTGTGATAGGGGAAGTTTTTGAGGATATTTAGTAAAGATTATGGATGGATTGGAGCAGATGAGAGGTAATCTGGTTGGTAATGGTAATGAGGAGAGAATTTGATTGGGGATGATGAGGTTAAGGGTGGTGAGTAAGGCTCATGATGGAATGTTGAGGAGATAAGAGGGGGTATGGTTGAGAATTAGAGGGTTAAGGGAGATGAAGTGTGTGATGGAGGAATTCATAGAGATGAGTAAAGGTTATTGAAGGTTTGGAAGAGATGAGGGGACGTCTGGTTATGTGGAGATCTGCCGTGTGGTTTTTAAAAGCGAGAATGTGGATAGATCAATGAGAAGAGGCGGGGGATGGTCTATGAAAAAAGAGTTATACATCATGGCCAGGAGAGTGGGGGAAGGTGTTGACAGAAGTACAGGGAATGCAGATGATGGACAGAGGCAAAGTAGATGGTAAAATAGATGGATGGTAGGATGTCCAGTAAGGTCGAGGACAAGTAATTGGTGGAGAGACAATGTGAGGAGTAAGCAGGTATCCAATGATAAGGAAAGGTGGGAGCCTGAGAACATTGATGGTTATTATAATTTCTTATTTGTGTTTCTCTCTGTGCAATTATTGTTAAGCGGAAAAGAGTGAAGATTGAGTGTAGTGCAGAATAATATGGCTGCTTGGTAAAAAGATTAGATGATATTACAGGGAACTGAAGAGGTTTGTGAAGATGGTTAAAGAATAGAGGTTGACAGAGACCTACTGGTAAAAAATACATCTAAGTGGAGAGAATTATGGGAAATGTCAGGTCTGAATAGGAGATAAGGAAACTGATTGGGAACAAGGGTACTTACAAAGAGAAGAAAGGACAAGGAGAGGTGAACGCTGGAGAACAGACATGTGGTATGGGCTAAATTTAGCTTGAGACATTAAACGAAGGCAGATGTAAAATGCATTAAATATATATTAAAGGGTATCAGAATAGGACTATTGATTTTGGAGTGTGGGTACCACGAAATGGATTTTAGAGAACAATTTAAGTGACTGGGTCAATGTAATTCTACCATACCTGAACGTGTACACTCATTTATACAGCACTAACAGCAATATTTACTCAATAATTTAGTATTTCAAATACATTTTCAGTTCTGATTGGAATTATGCTTTAAAGTTTGGCAATCATTATGCTGTTTTATCCTGATCCTTTAACTCAGCAGTGTCAGCTCATACAGACGGCATGTGAGCAAAGCTCGGTGTGGGCTGAATTATTATTATACTTCTGCATTGAGTTAGAAGACAGGTTTTGTTATTTAAATTGCACCTGTGGAGGTCACTAGCAGCCAGTGACATCACAGAGGCAGTTTTCGGCCAGCCATTCATGAGGCAGAGGTTCCTAGTGAATGCACTTTGTGTGGGGGAGAAGCGCTCTTCACCGTCTTCATTTTACCACTTTCTTGATTGAATTGTAGGTTCGGTTCATATTTTAATATTAAGTCCAACTTTATGGAATTGTTTTAGGGGATTAAATGCTTAAAATAGACCCAAAAGGTTTTCTTTGGCAAACATGTCCACTTTCCTATATGTAATCATTTGCTAGATACACTCCATAGCAGAATGTATCTAGCACTTTCTTTTCTTGCACCTTCAGGGGCTTAGCGCATGCCGTACGCTGCGTGCCTTCAGACCCCTCTGACCCCTCCTCCACATCGTCTGGCCAACGGCAGCATTTAAACTGAGAAGCGTTAAAAGATATTTGCGTTACTCAGCTTAAGCGCAATTTAGTTGGGTTTCAGACATGAGGGGGGCTGGGGGCGCAGACAGAGGACTGCAAACCCCTCACCTTTTTCACTCTGTTTTGCACATTTAACCCCATTTAATAAAATAGTTGAACCAACTGCTATATATAAGCTAGTTTAGAGCTTGTTAGAGTAGGGCGATTAGTAAAGAAACGTCCACTTTGGTTGACTTTTTGTTTTTCACAACTCAGACTTTTTTAGACCCAAAGGATGACCCCCCCCAGACCCTTATCCTGCACAGCATCACTGCAGCCCCTAACTAGCAGATCCGTGGGGCCACTCGCAGTCCGGGACAAGAGGCCCCTAAGCAGGGGTAGGGGGGCCGGTCCCACAGTGAGCTATATTTTGCTGGGTCTCTGAGCTATCTGCATTTTTTCCCCCTTTAAAATGTTCCTAATAGGCTTCTGAGCCAAGTCACACCCTCCGGGCTAAAATTTGCCAGCCAGCTCCTGCCCCTACGGTTATGCTAGTTGAGGCAAGTGGAGGATACTGTAGAGTTTTGAGTCTGGGGGCTCACCTCCTTTTAGTGAAAATAATGTCAGCGACGTTAGCTTGTGTTCCCCAGGCGCGCCATCATATCTCCTTTAAATATCCATTTATCTTATCTACAAATCATGTCCCATTTGCTCTTACTGTCTCTCCTTACCCCCTCCCTATAGAATGTAAGCTCTCACGGGTAGGGTCTCGATCCGCTGTCTCATGTCCGTACCCTCTTTGCCCACCTTGTATGTCCCTGTTATGTCTTACCCTGAACTTTGTGTGGTCGCTATGCTGTTTGCTTAACCCGTATGCACGGAATTCATACTTTGTAATTGTGCCACATGTACTTGTTAGGGCATGTATTCCTACCACACGTTGTTATTATACCTTATTGTATTCATGTAGCTTTGTTCTGACTACGGCATTTGTTGCACCTTATAAATAAATAAATGATGGTTATGTAGCAGTTTAGCTATATTGTTTGCTTATCCAGCCACAGTAGGCAGCATTTTCAGACCGTAGATTGCACTAAAAAGAATGGATTTGATCCTAGTGCTGTCGGATTTTGTTATATGCATAATGAAAGTTTTATAACCTGTTGCTATCCCGTCCATCTTTCAGAGCAGTATTGGCGTTTATAACCCTGCTGTATTATGATTCATAGTGTTTGGTCTCTTTATACACTGGATTTCTGCCCATCCGTCTTGGTCTGTCACCAGATCTCTGTTAATCAGTGATGTAAGCACACGCTGCATTTACAGCAGAAGGTGTAAGTAAGGCCTCGGAGGATCACTGATAGGTGAAAAAACAGATGCTGCGGCTCGGAAACCATTATCGTATGGGTACGGCTGCAAAACAGACACCTGAATTATACATTATCATGTTCAAATTAGATCACGCTCAAGCTCGGCTCCTCTGTGCAAAGCATATTGACTTGTCCTGGCTGCAGAAGCCATCCGCCCAATTCTGCTCTTCCACTGGTAATTCCTCCCCACCCCCCTATTATGGAGCCCGAACGAGGGGTGTTCATTGTGAAGCCATAATTGCTTTGCTCACAGCTCTGAGCAGAGAGATCTGCAGAATGAGGCATCTTGTCAGATCAGCCTGTGTTACCGTCAGAGGCGGACCCTGATGGTCTTGCAGAAACCGTATTTGTGAGCAGAATTTGAGTGCTTCCTAATATTACAGGACTGATGTATGGTACAGTTAGCTGTAGGGCAGGGGGATTAACAATCATCCCTGTAAATCCTTCCAATGGTGTAAGATCTAATTCAAGTACCACCTGTTGCAATTAGTCTAATTTTAAGTGTTAGGGTCTCCCCCTGGGCTAAAGTACCCAAGGGGATTTCTGTTGCATGACTGTGTGCAATAGATCGCATTAGTGTTTCATGACCTGTATAGATTCTAAGGGGCCTATTTAACAAACAACGGCAATAATGGAAAATAGTTTTCAATCCTTATCGCATTGATAAGGATTGAACTATTTGTGATATTTATTAAAAAACAAACAAACACAGGAACAGCAGTTCCGATAAACCGCTGTTTCTGTGATAGAAAGAAAAATACCACATCCTCTTCGTAATGTGTCGTGTCAGGAGCTCCTCCTTCTTTCTTCGTTCCTCTTTAGAATGCCTGTGCGCATGTCCCGAACGAAAATCTGGAGCCTCCGCACAGGAACCCTACAGTAGAAATGGTATCATGTGAAAGGGAACGAACGCACATGCGGACATAAATGAAAAATTAAGTGTAGTCTTCATTTACGATGATGAACGCCAGCGTACATTAACATAACAAGTTTCCGAAAAAAAATCTCTTTTTTTCGGAACATGTTAGATTGCGTTAGGGACCAGTCACCATACTATTTTATGGTGACTGCTCAGAAAACGAAATAGAATGCAAAGCAGCAGATATACACGATATCGGCAGCGATGCAACATTCATAAATTTGAGGAATACTCCAAATTGCGTCGGAATGACGCAATTTGCCCAGACTCCCATCCCACCATGACCTCTCTATCGTTGTCAATAACTCCACTATCTCCTCTGTCACCCAACTCCGCTGCCTGGGTGTCACTCTTGACTCCTCTCTCTCTTTTGCCCCCCACATTCAATTCCTCGCCCAAGCCTGTCGCTTCCAACTCCGTAACATCGCCCGCATCCGTCCCTTTCTCAAGATGCCACCAAAACTATCATCCACGCTCTCATCATCTCCCGCCTCGATTACTGCAACCTTCTCCTTACTGGCCTCCCCCACTCCCACCTTGCCCCCCTCCGCTCTATACTCAATGCGGCTGCAAGACTCATCTTCCTCTCACGCCGCTCCTCCTCCGCCTCCCCTCTCTGTCTTGCCTTACACTGGCTCCCCTTCCCCTACAGAATCCTTTTTAAACTCCTCACCACCACTTACAAGGCACTCTCTGTCTACTGCCCCTTATATCTCTAACCTCCTCTCCATTCACACTCCAGACCGCTCCCTGCGCTCGGCCAATGATCGCCGCCTCTCCTCCACACTGATAACCTCTTCTCACTCTCGAATCCAAGACTTCAACTGTTGCATGCGATAAATCAAGTCCATCCATACAAATTGGAGTCGTATTGTGTCTCCTGTCATGTCAGAGTTGAAAACAGCAGAAAAAAAAGGTGCATCTGATTCACACTGTGGGGCCAAATATATTTTTCTCTTTGCCATTTGTTGCACAATACATGTATCCCCAGCCTTAGTGCAGAGGTGGCGGTAGACTGCAATGCAGAGGCAAGCAAGCTACTCGAACTACAAGTCCCAGCTTGCCATGAAAGTATAACAACACGGTTTTTCATTAGCATTGAATCCTTTCGTCGCTCTTATCAATTATTTATATAATTTATTATATATAATGATATCGTTGTTACTGCCCATCTCTGAATATTTCCAACTTCTCCTATATCTTTACAACAGGGGTGCATAAAACTGTAATCCCCATTTAAGACGCCATCTAACCAGTGATACAGATGGTGAGCCATAGGGCGCGGGAGCTTTCAATTAGGTTATGGTAGGCTTCACTCATCACTACCACCCCCCTGGCATATTAATTATGTTGAACTAATATTCATTCCGTTGTCGTTGTTCATAGGATAACCTACAGAATGCATGTTAATGTTATATAGCTGCAGGAATGGGATGTTTGTTCAATGCCTGAATGTACGTTGCTGTTATAAATATAAATATTTGCCTTGCTACATCTCATCTGATATAAACAGATCTCTTCAATATTCTGTCTAGTATCCTGGCCAAAAAGCAAGGTACCAGGCAGCTTCCTTATACCCCTCTTTTTACAAGTGACTGTTTTCTCCTCTCTCCTCTCCTTCGCACCAGTACCAGTCGCATGTTTTTTAGGGAAAAGTGCTAAGTAATTTCACAGTTTCGCCCCCTCGTTCCAGAAATATAATAGACAGCAGTGCCGTCCGTTCTGGATAAGGGGGAATTATGGGCAGTGATTCATATTGTGCAAGGAGCAGAGGGATGATAAGACTCACAGAGACAGGAGAATAAATAGGCTTAGAGACTGCAATTCTTCTGTGCCAGTGCAGAGGGAACGATGAGCCTCAGGGAAGGAGCAGCGAGCGGCCATTGATTGCGTTACTGCAGTGAGGAGCTGCTCGTCACCTAGAAGATATGAGGTGTAATCACGCGTCACTTGTGACATTTAAGTGCTTAGTTTTTTTCGCCTCGTGCCTTGCACCAATGTGCATGTACAATTCCCTAATCTCCTGCCAGTCTTTAGTTCATATTCATGCAGAGACCGAAGCAGTAGAGCTTTCTGCGTGGAGAGAGAGCCCGTGCGACGGTCTTGCTCTGTCAGTTTGTGTTCTCCGTCGACGAGGACTAGCAGAATTTGTTGCCAGGCTAACATCTGCCTGTTGCAACATCTGCAGGTTCTGTGCCAAAAGCATACCTCTCTTAAATGACAGCCGCGCTGATCCGGAGGAATTCAAAACCAAATCCCCCAGCAAGACCGTTTTTTAATTTATACTCGCAGCGAGGAAAAAAAATGTTCCTGATCCTATAAATTCGTTCCCTGGATCAATTTCCCCCAGCAATGACAGCTAATCGTTACAGCTAGAGATACTCTTTCTTGTAAGAGATGTGTCCAATCTTTTGTTAAATGTAGCTAATAAACTGGCCTTTATACCTTACAGTGCAGGGGCCTCTGCCTGCTGCCATTTTGACGGCTAATTGGCTGCTAATTGCTGCATGTATAGGCTGAAAAAGACTGACGTTCCCCATCAACATCTGACCAGGATCTATCGCACGTCGGTCAGCACAGGAGGGTAGATGTGGCTGGAAAATCACCAAATTTAATTGTGTAGGTGGACACAAGGGTCGGATACGCTGTTGTATCTGGCCCTTCTGCCTGAGCGCCCATTAAATTGTCGCTGTGTCACGTCCCTCATATCTCCAGTATGTTTTTATGCCCAGTGCTGGACTTCTGGATTCCCAGTGTTTACCTGGCATATTTACAAGGGCATGTGGATCTCTGTACTCCTCTCGCTTAGTCATAAGGGTATATTTACTAAACTGCGGGTTTGAAAAAGTGGAGATGTTGCCTATAGCAACCAATCAGATTCTAGCTGTCATTTTGTAGAATGTCATAAGTAAATGATAACTAGAATCTGATTGGTTGCTATAGGCAACATCTCCACTCTTTCAAACCCGCAGTTTAGTAAATATACCCCTTAGAGTTACTGTCGAGGAGGTGGATGGGCTTCTGATAGTAACCAGCTGGTCCTGCTCAGCTTTCTCTTAGTCTTCACATTTTGGCCGAATATGTAAAATAGATGTAAACCTTACAAACAGCGCAACATAAATCTTCATTGTATAAATTGCCCACTGCATACTAAATAAGTCATAGGCAGAGCTGTGTTTACCGGCCAGGGCAGCACTGAATTTGCTTTATGTTATTTTCATTCATTTTTGCAACTTTTACTATTCGTGTTTGCTCCTTGGTCTTACTAGTTATACCGGCCGATACATAATAGACCAATACATTTTTTTTTAAAATCAGTTTAATTAATGTATTATTACCATCTGCCTTGTAGGGAATTCCGTAGCCTGACTACTGTAGATTTACTAAGCCTAAGAAGGAAAAGTGGAGATGTTGCCTATAGCAACCAATCAGATTCAAGCTCTCATTTATGTAGTACATTCCAGGACATGACAGCTGGACTCTGATTGGTTGCTATGGGCAACCTCTCCACTTTTAGTTTTTAGAAGGTTTGATAAATCTAGCCCATATGTCTGTATATTTTTTTCATTTATAACAACCTTCTGCTCTCTACCCCTCAGCCTGTTATCCACCTACGGACATCATTGTCCCCATGCTTGCAATCTTTTGATGATTTCTAAAGAAGTTTTTCAAAAGAAAAAATAAGGGAAGACGGAAGGGTATAAAAAAATCCAGAGAAGCGGGAGGGGGAGGGGGAGTCACCTAAGGGTTAACAGCGCACATAAGCTTAAATAAAAAAAGAGCAGTACTAACATAATAACCTACAATCCCCCAGACATATGCAAACCTTAAGATAGATCGAGAGCACAGCCGAGATACATAACATATGTTCACACTGTTAACGAGAGAGCTGAACCAAATGGTACAGGGGAGGGTGCAGGTTCAGTGTGTCCTCACCACCTCCTCCAGAAACCAGCACTGAGACGAACTATCGGCCAAAGCGGAGCGTGGAGGGGCCCTATGAAGTCCAAGCCAGGGAGACCCAACTGCAGACAATTAGCGGGGAGTTGTCAATATACAAAGACACCCTCAGTTACCGCTAAGGGGGAAGGCAGCATGCCTTTTTTTTTCGGCTCCGAGCTATCAGGCATTTAAAATAGGCCAAATTAGCCGTTGCGTATGTTTCGGTGGCGGGAAGCGTCCGTGCAACAGGGAATACAATAACAATTTCGGCATGTGGTCCCGTGTGACTTGAAACCTAAAAAGATGACTCTTGTTCCACATCACGGTATCCCTTAGTCCCACAGAGCGGTACCCCCTCCATGATGTCTCCAACAGAGATTAGAAACATTTGAAACTAGCATTTGCAGTCTCGCTCTCTCCAAGTACCATCCGTCTTGGTAATGTTCTACCTTATCCGCACACTTAGAGAGCTCTCCTTCACGTCTGCTCTAATAGATAACCCCCCATGTCCTGCTGCGATTTGGTCTCATGTGGACCTTGGGGTCCACCTTGTGGTCCAGGAACAATCTGTAGATAGTTAATTCTCTCCCAGAGGTTCTGTTCCAGCCAAGAGACACCAGCGTAGTGTGGTGAGCAGGAGTCTGCCCTTTATGGCATTTACCATAAATGTATTTCATTTGGAGATATTGATAATGGCCTGTGTATGGTATGCGGTATCTATCATGAATATCTGTAAAGGAGTAATGTCTTCCATGAAAAGCATAGATAGAATCCACCTAGAGAAGGTCCATATCTTGGAGAACGGCTGGATTATTCCAGAGTGGAACTAAGTACTGGGGAACAACGTGAAACTAGCCGTGTTCCGATCCCAAACTGGAGACGAGGAAGCTACAACAGGATAGGTTCTGGTGTCAGTAGATCTATGGCGAGGAGGAGTCCAGAGGGCATTGGAAATCGAGATATAAGTAGAAAGATTCTATGGTGACCAAAACCACACATTGAGCCAAATAGATGGCTTATATTAGGAGCTCCCAAACCCCCCTCCTTGTTTGTACTCTTGTGTTCCAATGAGTTATGCAGAACAGTGTCTTAAACTTTCTGAAATTTCAATATGTTCGACCCAGTTGACAATCTAGCTCTTCATAAAACCTGTGCAGATTATTTTTGGCGTGGCCAGTCCTTCTTAGAACCACGACGACTCTGTTAAAAGTTACTTTATATGGTATATTTCTGGATAGTGTCCCTTATAATGACTCAAGTTTTCTTGGCCATGACTGAAGCCAGACTGTTTGATCGGCACAACATTGTTCCTTATTCGGTCATGTGGTGCTGATCAAGTCATTAAAGAGTACATGAATATAATAAATAATGGTTTATCAATTACTGGACCAAATGGTTTGAAAATCCAAACCTTGTTTAATCCTATCTGCTAGGAATGGGCAGACGTTCTACGTCCAGTTTTCCTTGATATCTTCCACCTACCTTCTCCATGAAACATTTGTTGGAATATTCTATAGGCACTGCCGGTCCTGAGTGCGGACACACTGCAGGATTGGAACGTTATCGTTCCATCGTTGAATGAGATTTTTAGTCTGGTTTAAATATCGAACGATACAATGAGCTGTGGAACGATAATGGTCCATCGCGTACACACAAATGTGATATTAGACCAAACAGTCGTTTAGCATGTAATTGGCCCCATATGGGCTGAAAACCCCGTAGCGTGCACCCAGCCTAAGGCTCGGTGACCTGTGGAGGAGACGATATGTAAATGCCAACTCTCTTCCAGTTATCTACTAAGTCACCCTAATGAAGTTCTACTATGACAGAAAGTATGAACCCTTGGACATCATAAACCATTAATTCCTTACACTAATTGTTGGTAACTCACCATTAACAGTCTTTGACCCATAGGTCTATTTATTCAATATTATTCCTTCCAAGATGCGGGACACGCTGGCACCAGATAAGACTGCTGGGATACATCATCTTACATGTGTCACATGTAGAACTGATCACACGTGCTCATCGTACAATATTTCCCTGTCTTGTCTACATTTGCTCATCCTCCTAGTGTTGAACCTCTATTGGATATCGATGTTAGAAAATATTTATGAGTATTTTTTTTCAGTGCACACTTGATGATTAGTTGTTTACTGACCAATATTCCATTTCGAAATTACAGGGTGAAGATTTTTAAAGGGAAGAAGATCAGCGGAGAGTTTGACATCAAGGTGGAACAGGTGAGTGACGAAAGTCTAATACTATCCCCTCCCTGTACATAACGCCTCTCTCTCCTTACCGTACATTAAGCTGCATTACGGCTATTCTCTACTGTTCACCTTGTCATGCTTAGAGTACATTATACTCCTTGTTAGCTACATACATGTATTCTTAGGGGCCCATACATACTTGGACACACGTGCGTAGAAAAAGACGCACACAAGACAAGAGGTACTGATATGTCTGACGCAATTGCGAGAGGCACCCGGCTCAAAAACAGCCGCAGGCGTTGACGTGTGGATGCTTACACCCCAATTTGACACACACATGTGGCGTGACAGTGTACACAATATAATAAGGGGTCATCTACATAAGAGAGATTCCGGCTCTACAGGTGTAAGAGAGGCGCAAGTAAACTATATGCAGAAGTCTACGTATGGACCTCTACGGGGGCATTGTTGGTGCTTCAGCGCAGCACGGACGCGCTTATCCTAAGCAAAACAATACGCCGTCCGTCCAACTCTAATTGCGCCCCTTAGTGTCTATCACAAGCTCCACTAACTGTGTCACTCCATCTTATTGCACGTCACACTTATCTTATATCAAACCTCTCCATCGTTATTATATACGACCCGCCACTTACGTACATACAATGTGTTTGTATCCCATTACTGATTATATATACTGCATATTCTTTTTTTTAAATCTGTTTTTTACCCCTTTCCTGGGGGACATTTATAAACAATGCTGCAAAAGATACATTTTGTTTATGCAGCCAATCAGATTCAGTCTTTTTTCTAGGTTAGAGAATGATAGCCAATGGGGGTAGATTTGTCAAACGTTCTAAAAAGGAAAAATGGAGGTGTTGCCCGTAGCAACCAATCGGATTCTAGCTGTCGTTTTATATCATAATATACTAGATGCATGATAGCTAGACGCTGATTGGTTGCTATGGGCAACACCTCCCCGTTTTCATTGTAGAAGGTTTTGATAAATCTGATCTGGCTATGAAGGTCTGTGTCATCATTGTCGGTTACCAATGGTTATAAATGCCCTATATGTGTTGATCTTACTACGTAATACACCACAGTACACGGCTTCATCCATGTGCTAAATTACGGTCTGTTTACATGGCTGTATAACGTGTTTCCTTCCTGTTCACAGGCTGAGTTCTGTGACCTGAACCTGGTGGCTCATAGCAACGGAACCTTCTCCGTGGACCTGGAGGTGATGAGGAACGGCGTGAAGGTTGTCCGGTGAGTGATAGACATTACCAACGTCACAGTATCATTTATTTATATAGTGTCGCAATATGACGCAGCGCTGTACAGAGAATGTTTAATCATTCACATCAGGAGCTGCTGCATTGGAGCTTACAATCTAAATTCCCTGCCCGCTTCACCCACACACACAGTCACTCAAACAATCTCACACACAAACACACAATCTGTCATCCACACACACTCACTCAGACAATCTCACAGACACACACCCACATACACATACACAATCACACTCACTAGGGTACTTTTTTGTTGTTTGTATAATATTTCTTTATTACGTTTTTGCAAAAACAATTGTCGTGCAAAATCAGCAAACAGCAAGGGAAGCTTTAAACTATGACGTTTTGAGCACATAAGGTGGAACTTTAAATTGTTTGTTATCTCCACTGATAGTGACTAAGTATAGGTACACACTGGAGCATTTTCGTCCAAAAATCAAGCAAATCAGCCGACATACGACCGTTGGGCTGGAAGTCGGGTTAGTGTGTATAGTGACACGATGGTCGAAAGTCCTTCCAAAGTGTCGATTTGGTTGGTCGTACTGTTTAATATTTTCTGTCCAATCCAGCGACCGATCCTGTAGTGTGAATAAGTTTTCGATACATCCACGAGCAGCTGCCGATAGTTCCTCGAACTGCGACTCCTTTGGGGGCGTTTGTATGTTAATTTCTGATGCCTGCACCGGTCCCACGCGGTGCGGTGTCCGCACGTCTCTCATTTATTTAGATTTCTTGGGGATATCGTTACATTGACGCCATAAGTCGTTTTAGTGTGTACAAAATTCTAATCTTTGCTCACGACAATATGGTCGGTGAAACGTCACTTCCCAGACGGCCAGTCTTTCGTCTAAACCGTGACCAGTGTGCACTCAGTAATCGTCCGAGCGGTCGGACAAGGTAAAGTCGTTGTAGATCACACGCCGGTCGCAAAATTCTTCAGTGTGTACCTAGCCTAAGAGCTGATTCTTACATCCGAATCATTCATTGTAACTCCACAAACTCAGTAAGACAATAGCACCTCATTAAATAAAGGAAGAACAGAACGACAAGGGGTGAGAAGGGGGGGAAAGGTGGAATTAGGAGGGGGAGGGGGGTGGGTAATGGGGACAAAGTCTCTAGTTAAGTCAAGCAAGGGAAATAACATTAAACATTGAATTAGGGCGGGATTATTATTATGTCAAACTATCATCAGGACAATTAAGGAAATATTGACCTACCTCCCAACTGTCCTGATTTCTGCGGGACAGTCCCGCTGCCCGCCCCCAGGAGCGATTGTCCTGCGGGTGTCATGAAGGGTAGGGAGGTATCTAATGGACAGCCTAGTGCTTCATAGCGCTAGGCAGCCCTCTGGGGGAGTGGCCACGGACCCCGCCACGACACGACCACGCCCCATCACGGTGTGACCACGCCCCCTGTCCAGTTGACGGATAGTAAAATGTTGGAAGGGATTTACTGAGGGAAATTTCTTCAAATTCCAACCACCTACCCCAAATTGTGCAGAAATTTACACATTTATAGCTGAAGATAATATAAGATCGTCCATGTTCATCCAATATCCCAGCCTAGTAGACTTGGGAGGGGACGGAGCTCTCCGATACACGGGTATCACCACTTTTGCTGCACAGTTTAGGTATTTAAGAGAGCTTTTTTTTAAACTGAGCTATTGGTACGTTCATCCTACCGAAGAGCCAGAAACAGGGACTCTCCGGGACATCTCCTCCCCTTCCGAAAAATAGGGTCATTTTTGTTGTCGGCAGCCAATTAAAAGTCCAGCATGTTTATGGTTAAAAATGTCCTTACCAGCTGCAAAGATATCGTTGGTTCCGCTGAAGTACTTAGACATTTTTTTGAGTTTTAAATAGCACATATATACATTTTATATATCCAAGGGAGATTAACAGTTTACATATTTTGCATTCGTTATTCCTTTCCCCATCTCCTCTGCTAGCTGTGCTACCCTCCAACACTCACATCATTACGGGAATCGCTGCACTTCAGAACTGCAGACTTATGTTACTGTAGTATCCATGGAAACAGCATGGACAGGTCCGAAAAGGTTCATGATTACCGCAGTCCCAATTAGAGTTTAAGTAGGCCAGCTCCACCGTGCAGACCACCGTATATCCACGTCCTTCCTGTAAGAGAATGTCTCCCCTCACACCGGGTCTGCAGACAGCAAAGAGAATTTCTATTTAAAGGTTGGACTAGGATGTGAGCACCTGATCTTCCTGCTCGCCCAGGTTTAGGAGTGGGCGGGGACCGCGCAACCTGTAACCAATCAGATCACGGGAATGGTTACTGCAGCAGGAGATGAGTACAGGGATTATGTCTGAGGCAGTGACCTGTCCACTGGTGGGATTGCGTTGCAGACGGGAGCAAGTGCCGGAATCACAACGTCTGCATGGGGCGTACAGCCGTGTGCCCACTTGCTGGGCATGTGCATCAGACCCTAGACCACTAAGAAGACCCCATTTAAAACCCGCATTTGTACCAATAAATGTTCTTAGTTCATGGTGCCAATTCCTCTGCTAATAGTATGGTCCTAACTCTAATCAATGAGAGTACTCACATTAGGTTGCATACATAATTATCCAGCCATACCAGGGGCAAACACAGGATTTGTAGAGGGGGGTTTCCACACCACGCCACCAGTGGGCATGGCCAGCATGCATGGGGGCGTGGCTATAATATTGGACAGTGCTTGGCTGCTCTCCAACTCTTCCTATCCTCATAATATACATGGGCAATGCTGCGTGCACTACTGTTAGGTGCACACAGCTCTCCCTTTTCAAGCAGAGCCATGTGATGCGGGAGCAGGGTCCAGCCACCTCAATTATACAGTGCCCTAGGCTTGGAGGGGGGTTTACAGGCACTAGGAAACCCCCCTCAGTTTGCCTATGGTTACCATTAGCATAGTGCCCCAATATCTTACTGGACGGAACCCCCAGCACAGATAGACCAGGGGCATGGTGGGTGTTTCAGAACATGAAAACTACATAGGTTCAAATCCCACCTCCCCTCATCTCCCTCACCGTCAGTAACGCCACAATTTCCCCCGTCCGCCAAGCCCGCCGCCTCGGGATCACACTAGACTCCGCCCTCTGCTTCATTCCTCTCATCCAGACTCTGTCCCAGTTCTGTCGCCTCCACCTTGCAAATATTCCCAGAATACACCCTTTTCTTCATCCGCTGGATAGGACGAAATGAAACATTAGTGATGTCACTGAGACCCCGAGAACACAGCCTATCAGCTCATTAGTAAGTGATGACATCACACTGAGACATTCCTGCCAACGTTCCCGAATGGAGGGTCAGGACAGATTAGACCACATCGCTGGTCCGGCCGACCTCCACCCGTCGTTTACAAGACCCCATCTGGCGTATGTCCCTAGAGTTAGTACTGTTGGAAGGTATGCCGAGGTATTAATAATGCAGCCTATCAACATGTGGCTCAATAGTTCCTAATGAGCTAATAGGCTACAGTATCATGAACATTGTGGGACACGATTTCTGCACTCAGTGGGCCGGAGTCATTAAGGAAAGTAAAGCAAAAAAATGGAGCAACTTTGCACATGGGCAAAACCATGCTGCATTGGAGGGGGGAGGTAAATTTAAAATGTGTGGACAGATTTATAGTTGGGGTAGGGCATGTCGTAGATCAACTTTAAATTTCAATGTAAAAATAAAGCTATCAAGTATTTGTGTGCTAGATGGAAAATCAGCCAATAATAAACTAATTTGCACCCCTTGCATTGTAACATGGTTTGTCCCAGAGAATATTTACTCATTTTTTTGCCTTACTTAATGACTCAGGCACACTGTGCATAGGCAGCGGTGTAGTTTACAAATACAGGGTTTAACAAGTATGCACTGAGTCACAGTGCGTCTTTATATATCATATGGTAATGTGAGGCGTAATGCAGTTAATATACATTAGATCGAGCGAGTGCTGAGTAGAATTTAATCTGTGTGACTAATTTATGCTGAGAACTATAATAACTGCTGTTATTGAGGTCATTGTTACCGAGCTATTATGTGGGTTGCACAGTCTGCCTCCCTGTGGAGATCCTGGAGTACTGCAGGGCTTTGTACTCTTAACAGCGTATAATGTGTGTGTCTGTAATGTTTGACCCTTAGTCTGCCAGGAATTGCTGTGTGCGCCAGTGTTGTATGTATAGTGACAGGGCATCTCATTCGCATCTGGATGGTGTTTTAAAGTGGCGTATATATGCAATCCTCACACCTCTCTATTTGTATGGAGAAAATATTATTGTTGTTTTTGTATGGCTCGGTTGAGAAATCTCAGCCTGTGATACATTTGCAGGTTGCTTCTTGAGTTTGAGGGAATCACCAATGTCTTAAATCTGCCCCACTCCCGCCCCCCCATCAGTGCATGCAATTCCCCCCCCCCCCCCCCCCATGCTGCAAAATTTGGGAAATCTCTTGGTACCCTCTACTTTCAGGGTAGAATTGCAATTTACCCCTCAAGTTATAGAAGTGGCAAAGACGGATCTTCTGATGTAGTCTGTGCCTTGGGCCATATTAAATACACGGTTATAGTAATGATTAGATGTATCATGTAAAATTGCGGTGCTCTTTCAAGGAAACAAAGGATATTTTGTTTAGGAAAAAAAAAAAACCCCATAGGATTACAGAAGATCAGAAACAGCGGTTACACCTCAAAACAAAAATGACTGAGCAAATATATTCGGTATATACATGACAAGGCATGTGTGTGCAGTGTCCTGAGTGTACGGATCTGTGTGTAAGGACCACTCCCTTCTCCGGCTTACAGTGTTCCACTACTAGCACTCAACTAACATACTAAACCTACCAACCATCTACCAACCTACCAACCATGGTTGGTAGATGGCCTACCAACCATCTACTTAACTCCCATCTCCTCCCTTTAGCTCGTCCTCCCTTCTCTCCTCTTGCCTCAACTGGCTCCTCTTGTGCCTGGTCTGTTTACCCTCCCTTAGGATGTAAGCTCCTATGAGCAGGGCCCCCTCCCCTCCTGTCTCCATAACTGTTCTTCCGCTCCGTCTTTACTGCATATGACTGGCCGGAGTTTCTGAAGTATTGGTACTTTTTGTTCATTGTTCTGTATGGTTTCACCCTGTATAGTCTACTGTTAGTACTGTGTGCGGCGCTGCGGAAACCTTGTGGCGCCTAACAAATAAATGATAATAATAATAATAATAACCTAGTATATATACATGTGTAATGACAAGGCAGATGGTCTGGGGCCCTTGGCGGTGTGTACACAATGGGCCCCCAAGTCACAAGCGAGTCTACTACACGTCAAACGTACGTCATGCAGCGCTCCTAACATCTGTCTTCGCTGGTCGGAGCATGTGCGGTAACTCACTACCCCAGTGCAAAGCGATATCACGTTGATCCGTGGCGCCTCTATGTATTATAGCCAGGACCTTCTACCACACCTTCGGTGATACATTTACTTTTCAGGGGCAGGTAAGGACCCCTCTTTTGCACGAGACAGCGATTGAACCCTTTTCCATAAGGTGTGATGATAATACACACACCCATAACCCCAAATATTATTTATAACACCCCTTCCCCCTCCTTTCCCATGTAGCACATTATGCCCCCTAATCTGCCACCCCTTGTCACGTGTGCCCCCCACCCTCTTTTCCGCACTTCGCCATCACTACCGCCGCAAACCCCTCACACAGCTGCTGCCTCATATAGGAAGGACGTCTGTGATAGTCTTGCTGGTGACATCACCGGATTTCTGTACAGACCACACCCCCCGCGGAGCAACATCAGTTGCTGCTGTGTAGCTCAGCGCAGCCGTTTAGCCCCTCCTCCACCACACACAGGCTCACACCCGGCTGCCGCTACCCCACGTAGTATTTCAAGTCCGGATCGTAAAAGTAAGCGAAAAAGACAAAAGCCCTATAAACACACATAGTTCCTGCCGGTACCCTAAGAAGAATAGGGTCAGAGCTCTGGGCCCCTCGGAGGCGTGGCTGGCAAAACATGGTGAGCCCGATAAGTGGGGCAGGAGGATGTCAACACCCCAACAGTTGCAGATGTGCTTAAGTTTTATATTAACGTTTATGTTTTTTTGTATGGGTATTTTTGTCTAGCTACCATATATATCCTTATGGACTAGCATCATTTGTACATCGCTGCCAAGCTTTAGTGTTTGTGTGATATCAGAGAATGACAAACTCGCACAGATAAGGATTAGGGCAAGTTATTGCTGATATAGGTGATTCTACAGGCGACTGAGTCAGGGGGTGTACTTACTTTCTCACACACGGCTTCTACATTTGGATTTTTGTGTTGAATAAATAATCAAGTAAAATGTGTTCTGGGTGTCACATGATTACATGATTACATTTTAAAATTGTAGGGCTTGGCGAGGATTAGATGGGAATTTGAAAGAGATTGAACTTTCTTTGTCACATGACTAGACATGGATACTCGGGGAGAGGGGTGAAGGGGGCACACAGAAGACAACGGATGTTAGGTATAAGGTGTGCAGACCAGAAACAAGGGCAGTACAGGACACTAGGGGCAGTGTCGGACAGGGGCATGAAGGGCCCACCGTGGGACTGCAACGCTGGGGGTCCCTTAGATTGGGCAGAACAGTCATCAAAAATCGGGATTGTCCCACTAGACCAGGCTTGGTTAACCTGTGGCACTCCAGGCGTTGTGAAACTACAAGTCCCAGCATGCTTTGCCAATATATAGCAGCTTATTGCTGGAAGGGTATGCTGGGACTTGTAGTTTCACAACACCTGGAGTGCCACAGGTTAGCCAAGCTTGCACTAGACGCAGAACATTTGACAGACTGTCCTACCTGTTGTTGTCACTTTTACCACCTGTGGCTGCTGGTTTCTTTAGTTGCGGCTTGTCTGGATCCTGGAATGTTGGGGGCCCTATTTAGAAAAAATAATGGGTACATGTAGAAAATTCCAACCAGCCCCTGCGTTAAATCAATAGGACCCACAATTAATACTTAGGCCTTCCTCCAGCCCCAACATTAATGTGATAGTATTCCCATTTAATAAACCTATTTCCCTCCCTCCAGACAACCCCTACAATTAATTAATTGCATTACTAATTATATATATATATATATATATATATATATATATATATGTATATATATATATATATATATATATATATATATATATATATATATATATATATATATATACACATATATTATATCAGCTTACCAGTACAGAGCTGCTGCATGCAAAGTGAGGGCCTAGGGTTATTTCCCTTTAATTCCTTGCTTAGGTTAGAGCAGACGCCGCTAATTAGCCCAGCATGCTTTATTTAATGGCCCTGGCAGTAATTAATTGAATAGACCAAGCACTTTTTATATTGAGCTCACATATATCGAGTCGAGTCTGCTGAATTCTATCTGTAATTTAATTGATCCCTCTGGGCTGAGCTCGTTTAAATCAATTGCACCTTAGAGAATAATCCCAGACCGGTTCTTGCAGGTCACTGAAGCCGGACTTTGTCCTGATCCGCCAGCATGCCTTCAGCATGGCACGGAACGGAGACTTCCGCAGCCTGGTGATCGGTCTGCAGTACGCCGGTGTGCCCAGCCTCAACTCTCTGCATTCTGTGTATAACTTCTGTGACAAGCCGTGGGTGGTAAGTACTGACGTAAAACAAGTGTGATGACCGCATGGCCTCTTAGACTGTCCACAGGGATAATGGATTTTCTACCTTTTTCAGTTGTCAATCGATTTTGTTTTTGATTTATTCAGACTCTTCTATGTAAACCATCAATCGTTCATTGTATAGATTGAGGCCTTGTTCTGTCTGTATATTAACAGTCTTACCAGGGGGAAAACCTGATTGATTTGTAAGATAATATATCTTCCTCAATGCCCTTATCCTTTCCCCCCCTTGACCAGTGCAATCTTAAGCGTGAACCGTTATGACAGGTACCTAACAAGCTGGCGTGATTGTACAAGTCGATGTAACCCGTTATATTCATTCTGTACGGATTTCTGGAGACTTTGTTCCTTACGCCCAATGTCAAGACATTTAAATACTTTTGCACACATTGATCAGGACGGACAGATCTGAAATCTCACAAATAACTTTGCTTAGAATGATTTTCTTTGTCTGCTTTTAATGTCTATATGCTGTTTACATATTTAAGTATAAGTTACTCATAGGGTTTTTTTATATTTTAAAATGAAATCAACACTGTATAATCCCAATACACTGACGTTGAAAGCTCACGTCTCTCTAAGCAGCCAAAAGGTATTTTTTGCTCATTTTTGCATGAGGTTAGCTACAGTCTAATAGAGAGGGTATCTAACCGACAATTTACTTGAACTCTGCCGGTCTTTTACATGTAAATATGTAAGGTGAATGTCCGCAGATGTGGATGTAGCCTTTAGTTTGACAGAGAGAAGATGCTGCAAGCCTGTGAGTGTAATCATTCTGATTTGCACCAAACACAGCGGGCCCGACTCAGCGCGGGACATGCGCCCGTTTCCGTAGCATATCCTGGCGTTTTTTTTGCAAGGTGCATGCTCAGAAAGTGAACATACGCAATGACTGGTATTCGGACCTGAGGCTTTTTGTCACTTACGACTCCTTACGCCTGCAGAGACGCGACGGAGGAGGGTTGGAGTGTTCTAACGTAGGCGATGCACAGTCAGGGCGCATTCCAGAGATTGCGGACGGATTCAGACTGCGGATACGGCTAATAAAAGTGTTTTTATTTGCGGGTGGAACGGGGGAGGTGTAAGTTACGGATGATGGCAAAAAAAATTAACTAGCGAACTGCTTGTCATTAAAGGGTTGCGAATGATTCGTAGAAGCTTATTGAGACTTTTGTAGTCGCTGGGCCGTAGATTAGGAGTGTTATATATCAAAGAGTTGTTCCTGCTGTATTAACTAGGTCAGTTGGGTTTAAATGATGCTTCATAGAAATTACTTTTGTACTATATAAAATAAAACGCTTTGTACACGTTGGCAAGTTGGACGTAAGTCAGACGTACACATACACTGTGTGATGTTTTTTTTAATTGTAAGTGACACCTCTTTTCCACCCTGAATCAGACCTGGTATTTTTTGGATAACCCTGTATTCTTGTTCCTATAAACTGCTGGACAGTACCGTATGAACCCATTATTAGAATTCCCTCAAGTCATGGTTCATCTTTCAGACTCAGCGCTGTGTTATGCACCTATCAGACCGGCTCTGTGTCATTATCCTGCTGCTGAAACACTTTTATCTTTCAGTTCTCTCAGCTGGTTCGTCTGCAGAAAAAGTTGGGACCTGAGGATTTCCCTCTGATCGAACAGACCTATTACCCCAACCACAAGGAAATGGTGAGTCAGAGACCGTTAACATTTCTATGAATCCCACCACGTTTCCTGCCATGATATCATCAATACCTGTTTGTTTGGGGGTCTGTATCCTACAGTGACCCCGGACAGCGGCGCTCATACAAAACACCAACCCCCCTGCGGAAATACCTTGTGTCATGGAATAAGTTCAGAAGTCTGCACTCGTGTAACAAGTCATGATTTAAAACAGATGTCTGTCTATAGAATTCCTTATTTAGGCAGAATTTCACTTTCCTCTGTGTTAACCGCAGTCAGTGAAATAGATTAGGTCCCAATGACACATTAGGATCCGGGTTCCCCTCTACGTTATACATTGATGAGTGTTAATGGCAACGTACTCAACTCAAGACAGCAACACGTTTGTATACAAAACAAAATCCTAAAATATTTATTAAACAGTCCCATACATGTAAAAAAAAGCTGTAACAGCACACCGGGGAGATCAGCTCTGTATCTAGCAGTGAGTGTATAGAGAATTAGCTGAAGAACGAAGCTCACATGTAACTAGAGGACAGAAGAGTCGCGGGTTCTAATCCCCGGCACGTAGAGTATATAGTGGTGATTGGGTGGATCGTCTCTCCTCCGGGGGGGGGAACCCCTTTGTATTTCAGAGCTGCGGAAATCTCATATCATGCGATTTGTCAACGAGGGTCAAGTGTGGTGGCAGAATAGATCTTACTGGACCTGCTTTTTGCTGATGGGGGCGTATAGACGGGACTTTAAGGAATCCCAGAGGCACAGGCCGCTGCCGTTGTTGACGCAGGCCCAGTTGGATGCCTGGTGGCCGGAGTACAGAGACTTGCGCTGCATCAGCGGGTCGGTCCAGAGACACTGCAGGTCATTGGTAATCTCACAGGGCAAGGAGAAGCACTGAACGATCTAGAGTTAAACAGAGATTGGTTTAGGATGGTCCATTTCAAATGTGAAAGCAGAAGTGTGCAAGAGGGTGACATAATAAGGAATTGTTACAGTAGTCAGCACGTGAAGCTTTGTGGCGTAACAAGACTTCCTGTCTGCCAAGCTGCGGGCATATTGAGCCACTGGAACTGTACATACCGTATTCAGTACATACCGTATTTAGTACATACAATATTTAGTACATACCGTATTTAGCACAGAGTGATACTTCAATGGCAGAAGTGTCACAGAGGAACCTGACATATCACTTACATATCCAATATTCAATTTGTGTTGATACAATTCAGTATAAAAGTAGGTGGCCCCACAAATCTATCTTGTGCAAATGCTGGCACGTAATGTCACCAAACCGCATTCTGCACTTTGCAATTTACTTTTTGACAGTTTAGGACATAGCTAGGAATCTGTGGCTCTGTAGCTCTAGTGGGACTACAAGTTCCAGCATGTCATGCCATGCTGGAACTTGTGGCTCCACCAGAGGCAGAGGGCAGCAGGTGGTTTAAACTTGATTTAAGTGGGACATTCCCATGTTCTAAGCCACACACATAACACGGGAGGGGTCTCACCTGGCAGCCGCAGTTCTTTTCATACACGTTCATGAGCCCCCTCTTCTGGCAGTAGGTCAGGGAGGACCATGGGGCGATAAAGCTACAGGAGGTGATATACACACTGCCGTCCACCATCATACCTGCGGATGGAGAAGGGGGAAAGTAATGATTAAGTGATTAAGTGGGTGAGAAGAAGGCGGCTGAGTGGGTGGGTTGTGGAGGGGGCTGCAGTGCAGAGAGGATAAGTGTTATAGTGGTGTTATGTTATCACTAGTATTCTAGGAAGGTAGATAGTGGTCGGGCATTATAGAGGGTTATTAGATAACAGTGGGGCATTATAGAGGGTTATTAGATAACAGCGGGGCATTATAGAGGGTTATTAGATAACAGCGGGGCATTATAGAGGGTTATTAGATAACAGTGGGGCATTATAGAGGGTTATTAGATAACAGTGGGGCATTATAGAGGGTTATTAGATAACAGTGGGGCATTATAGAGGGTTAAAAGATAACAGTGGGGCATTATAGAGGGTTATTAGATAACAGTGGGGCATTATAGAGGGTTATTGGATAACAGTGGGGCATTATAGAGGGTTATTAGATAACAGTGGGGCATTATAGAGGGTTAATAGATAACAGCGGGGCATTATGGAGTGTTGATATATAACTGGTTGCTATAGAGGGTGGAAAGATATTGGTGAGTCCTATAGTATGTGGATAGATTTTGGCAGGGTATTATAGAGTATGGGGTCGATATTTGTGTTGTACTATACAGGGGGGTAGATATAGAGGATATATATCGCTGGGGCACTATAGAATGAGGGCAGATAGCAGTGGGGCACTATAGAGGGAGGGTATATATCGTTGGGGCACTGTAGAGTGAGAGTAGATGGCAGTGGGGCACTATAGAGGGGGTGGGTGGATGGCAGTGGGGCACTATTGAGGGGGAGTAGATGACAATGGGACACTTTGCAGGATAGTGTTAGTCAGAGTAATGATTTAGTGAGATAGGAGAAGGTGATGTAGGTGATGTACTAGTAGGAGAACAGGACCATGAATAGCAGAGATACAGGACTAGTCTAGGGGGCAGTGTATATACACATTATACTGACCAGCGACCACAAACTCCTCGCTCTTGTTAGTTGAGGTGTGCTGGTAGCCGCACAGACTCTCCTCCTTTCCACTGTACACATACTGGATGTCCTGGAGGGCTTCAGGAGCCTTGAAAACCTAATGGAGAGAGAGAGATCTATGTAGACATATCACAGTAGCAGCCTGGGGCCAGAGGAGAGCTGCGGGGTGTTATTGTGCCCGCATCTGTTTATCCCCCCGGATTAAACAACTAATCTTTAAATTGCTTATTGTAAAGAGCTACTTGTACTATACCCTTTCTCTAAACGTTGTGACTACCTGTCCTCATATGAGCATGCTGGGACTTATAGTTCCACCACAGCTGAAATGTCACAGGTAGCAGATAGATAGAGCCTCGTCCCCATGACATTCACTGGTTAAAGGGATAGGAGAGAGGAGGTCTGAGGGTGATACTTATGTCTACCCAGCATGCTCGGTTTCTAAACTTATACTTAAAATAGAAGGCTGTAATTATGTGGCTAACCCCCATCCTAGCCAAGAGGAAAGACATTTATAGCCGACGTGATGCTGGGACTTAGAAGATAAGAGCCCACACGGGCAGGGGTCTGAAGATAGACTTGTCATGGGAAGGATATGGGTCAGAGGAGAGCTTCTTACCTTGGTAGTTTTAACCTCAAACTGTGTCCAGTGTTCTTTCTTCTCGCTGTCGGTCTGTCCAATAAACTTTGCCCGCAACACTGCAAATAAACAGTCGTCGTTAGAACCAGAGTTTGTCCAGAATAAAATCCCGCAAGCACAATTGGCCGCTTGGATCTCATCATTTTGCTCATTACAGACACATCCGATCCTTAATTACAGAGATAATTGCACGGTGTGTGAGATCATGTGCCCTTAGCTGTATGTGCACTGTTCAGTCTGTCTCCAAAGACAGGTGTCAAATATACACTCATTAAACACCTATTTATCCAGATCACGACTGTGTACTGTTTAATATAGGGTAGAATTCTATCATCAGTGTTCTGAAAATAAGACATCAGGTGGATTGATCTCATTGTGTTGTAATGACTCCACTGTGTCTTTACTAGATCCTTGCACATCAGTCAGCTCTCTCTTAGTGATATCTATTACTCTGATCACCTAATGGGGCTGAGCTATACACCACAATGCCTGTTAATTAACGATAAAACAGCTAAATATCATTCATAGGACAGTGAGAACATAAGGGGTCTGATTCATTAGAGAGATCAAAGCAAAATAAGAAGTACATTTGCTCTCGGACAAACCATGTTTCAATGCAAGGGGTGCAAATTAGTTTATTATTCTGCACATAAGTTAAATCCTGGCCTGAGTTATTAAGTAATGCAAAGTAAAAAAAAAAAAAGTAAATTTGCACCTTGGCAAAACCATGCTGCATTGGAGGGGGGAGGTAAATGTAAAATGTGGGGACAGATTTATAGTTGGGGTAGGACGTGCTCTAGATCAACTTTAAATTTCAGTATAAAAATAAAGCAATCGGATATTTATATTCTACATGAAAAAACAGCCAGTGTTTATCCTATGTGCAAAATAATAAACTAATTTGCACCCCTTGCATTGTAACATGGTTTGTCCCAAAGACCATTTACTCCTTAATTTTTTTCCTTTGCTCTCCTTAATGAACCAGGTCTCACATCTCCAAACAAAATATTTCTGCACAAACTTTTATCCACACAATAATAACAAGTATCTCCTCCTTATAGATATGTCTAAATACATACACAATGGTCAGGGGTTTGTCTCTCTGAAAGAGATGGTGAAGGACTAATAGCTATGAATGGGATGTATACCTAAGAAATGAACAGCTGCTTCAGTTATTAAATGTGTATGGCAGCTTCAAGTCCTTATTTCACATT
Source organism: Mixophyes fleayi (assembly GCF_038048845.1). Lineage (NCBI taxonomy): Eukaryota > Metazoa > Chordata > Amphibia > Anura > Limnodynastidae > Mixophyes > Mixophyes fleayi. The sequence goes on along the minus strand of NC_134410.1, from coordinate 124,087,656 downwards.
AGTGATTGGCGGATCGGAGCCATAAATCTGCAGTACAGTAATAATGAGCTCTCTGGCTGGGCACAGCGACAGCTCTGTAGTCTGCCTGGTTTGCGGTGACAAACTAGTGTTATGTGCTGTTACTAACTTGCTGAAATCTCCCGGAGATCTGAAAGAGTTTTACTGTTCCACAGAACTCCCCGAACCCCTCCCCCCCAGATCCTGTTTCTGCGCTAAATGTTTTCAGTACACAGAATAGACCCACTATGTCCCTGTAAAGAGCCCCCTTTGTGCCAATGACTTAGTGAACTCACCAACAGCAGCGTCGCAGTAGGCAGACTGGGGGTGTCTAGGACCGCAAGTGCAAGACCGGGCTTCCCAGCTCAAGCATCCAAGAATCACCAGTATCACAAGAGGGTACATTATGCAGACTGGTTACTGATCCAAGCTGCAGAGGAAAGAAAGAGAAACGTTACTCTGGCAGATGAGGAGTTAAGTGACACTGTGCTGGGCTCTGGCAGGTGAGGAGTTAAGTGATGCTGTGCAGGGCTCTGGCAGGTGAGGAGTTAAGTGATGCTGTGCAGGGATCTGGCAGATGAGGAGTTAAGTGATGCTGTGCAGGGCTCTGGCAGGTGAGGAGTTAAGTGATGCTGTGCAGGGCTCTGGCAGGTGAGGAGTTAAGTGATGCTGTGCAGGGATCTGGCAGGTGAGGAGTTAAGTGATGCTGTGCAGGGCTCTGGCAGGTGAGGAGTTAAGTGATGCTCTGCAGGGATCTGGCAGGTGAGGAGTTAAGTGATGCTCTGCAGGGATCTGGCAGGTGAGGAGTTAAGTGATGCTGTGCAGGGATCTGGCAGATAAGGAGTTAAGTGATGCTGTGCAGGGCTCAGGCAGGTGAGGAGTTAAGTGATGCTGTGCAGGGATCTGGCAGGTGAGGAGTTAAGTGATGCTGTGCAGGGCTCTTGCAGGTGAGGAGTTAAGTGATGCTGTGCAGGGCTCTGGCAGGTGAGGAGTTAAGTGATGCTGTGCAGGGCTCTGGCAGGTGAGGAGTTAAGTGATGCTGTGCAGGGCTCTGGCAGGTGAGGAGTTAAGTGATGCTGTGCAGGGATCTGGCAGGTGAGGAGTTAAGTGATGCTGTGCAGGGCTCTGGCAGGTGAGGAGTTAAGTGATGCCCTGCAGGGCTCTGGCAGGTGAGGAGTTAAGTGATGCTGTGCAGGGATCTGGCAGGTGAGGAGTTAAGTGATGCTGTGCAGGGATCTGGCAGGTGAGGAGTTAAGTGATGCTCTGCAGGGCTCTGGCAGATAAGGAGTTAAGTGATGCCGTGCAGGGCTCCAGCAGATAAGGAGTTAAGTGATGCTCTGCAGGGCTCTGGCAGGTGAGGAGTTAAGTGATGCCCTGCAGGGCTCTGGCGGGTGAGGAGTTAAGTGATGCTCTGCAGGGCTCTGGCAGGTGAGGAGTTTAGTGATGCCCTGCAGGGCTCCGGCAGGTGGTTATATTGGACTATTGCAGGGATGGGGTTAGTCTCCGCAGGGCTATTGGAAGGAAGAAGTGATGTTGAGGTTTCTGCATAGGAAAAGTTGAGCGATGCATCCAGTCTCCGATGCTGGAGGGTTAGAGGGGGATTTAGTGCCTGTGCGATGGGCAATCAGGAAGCAGAGTGCTGCAGACTGACCATGGGGGAAGACACTGACAGTGAGAGCGGAGGTAGAGACAGAGCTGAGAGCAGCTACTTACCTGATCTCAGAGCTGCTGCTGTATCTGGAGCTCAGAACTACCTCCCTTCAGTCCACGTCTGGCATTTAAAGCTCCCCACACACCCCCTCCTGGAAGATGATTGGCCGAGAGCCCAGCCTCGCACGCCTTCTCCATTAGTCACAGAGATTTCAACACAGGAAGAGATCATCCACAGAGCTGGGAAATGATTCTGGTCAGTGGCAGCATTAGGGCACCAGTTCACCCAGTGATGAAATAATCATAGGGTGATATTAGTATTATTATTATTTATCAGCATTTATTTGTAGGGTGCCACAAAGTTCTGCAGCAGGGGACACCGGAGAAACAGACCTACTGTAAAACGTACACAGAGACGCACAGGTTAGACGAGGAAGCGCACGAGTATGGACAGTATAGAGCTGCACCCGGGCAAGCTGGTTGGTGCGGGCAATAGAGGACAGGAGACCCCCCGCATAACACAGGTGTTTAAGACGTAATTGCTTTGAGTGGACACGTGCCCCATGATGGAAAGTGAATAACTGTACTTACACTCCTGTCCTCCTGCACATAGTCACACTGGTTGGTATGGATCAAGTTACATAGACGCCATACTCCTCGCAGCTTCTCCAACCACCACCTGCACGTACTTGTTACAGCGATGAGAACACTGCAGGTTACATACCAGCAGCAGTAATTACACACGTGTGTTCTCATAACACAGCTCTGTGCATCCCGACCTGCAGGGACTTTCCACACAGCTTGTATCCGACCCCTAAACCAGGGATCTCCCCACAGCAATTTTCAAAGGGTCTCAATATCCAGGGGCTCTGTCTCTATTCCTTCCATGGCTCTTCCCTCTGTGCGGTTAATCCAGGCTGCTCCCATCACATCCATCCCAATATCCAGGGGCTCTCTCTCTCTCTCTGCTCCTACCATGGCTCTTCCCTCTGCGGTTCATCCAGGCTGCTCCCATCACATCCCAATATCCAGGGTCTCTCTCTCTCTCTCTCTCTCTCTCTCTCTCTCTCTCTCTCTCTGCTCCTACCATGGCTCTTCCCTCTGCGGTTCATCCAGGCTGCTCCCATCACATCCATCCCAATATCCAGGGGCTCTCTCTCTCTCTCTCTGCTCCTACCATGGCTCTTCCCTCTGTGCGGTTCATCCAGGCTGCTCCCATCACATCCATCCCAATATCCAGGGGCTCTCTCTCTATTCCTTCCATGGCTCTTCCCTCTGTGCGGTTCATCCAGGCTGCTCCCATCACATCCATCCCAATATCCAGGGGCTCTCTCTCTCTCTCTCTCCTCCTACCATGGCTCTTCCCTCTGTGCGGTTCATCCAGGCTGCTCCCATAACATCCATCCCAAAATCCAGGGGGTCTCGGACTGCAGCCACTCTGCTGGACACAGCACTCCCCCTCTATAAGCTAAGGGGCCCAATTATTAATTAAAGGGACCGTGCTTCCGATGAGCTTTTTGGAACTTGATTAAATTGCCCAGACCGCAGTTCCCGATGAATATTATGTGGACTACAGTTAATGTGTTAATTTTCCTTCTGCAGGAGATATCTCCTGCATTGGGCTTTTCTTAAATGACAAAATTACTTGTAATATTGTAATTCCTAAATTAGGCCTGTCCAACCTGCGGCCCTCCAGGTGTTGTGAAATTACAAGCACCAGCATGCTTTGCCAGTAGACAACCTGTTGATAGCTGGAAGGGCATGCTGGGACTTGTAGTTTCACAACATCTGGGAGGGCCGCAGGTTGGACAGGCCTGGCCTAAATCATGCTGACAAAGCAGTATCCACATGGGTTAGGGCTTCACAGATAGCCCCTAACTCCCCTCCAATTGCAGGGTTTTACATGTGGGACTCTGCCAAATGCATGTGATTATTGGCCATGTGGGGGCCATATTATTTATATATATATATATATATATATATATATATATATATATATATATATATATATATATATATATATATATATATATATATATATACACACACAAGTTAACCCGTGCATGATACTCATGCATTCTAGTCAAATCAAGCTACTTAAGGTGTTAAAAAAGTTCTTGTCATGCATTTGGGCCATAGCCCAGGCCTCCTCAGGGGAAGAGCGTTACTTCCCGACGTAAGCGCCCTTTTTTAACGTGGTTTTGTCCACATGTCACCACCTCATCATTTTTCTCCATCACCTCATCCTTCATCTTCATCGCCACATCCTTCATCAAGCTACTTAAGGTGTTAAAAACTCCCCACTGTCACCCCCGGCAACCACCAACCACTCCCAACTGTCACTTCTCCTTCAAGAAATATATAGGTCAGTGTATAACTCTGCCCAGCAGGTGGCGCTGCAGCTTGTTTGTTTGTTTTTTCCCCCACACACGCCACTAGGCATTTATATAGTAGATATATTATATATAGCACCAATCATTATGCAACGCTGTACGGAGAATATATATCACTCACGTCAGTTCCTGCCCCATTGGAGCTTACAGTCTAATTCCCTAACACAGACATGGTTAATTTTGTCACAAGCCATTTAACCTACCAGTATATTTTTGGACTATGTGAGGAAACCCACGCAAACACGGGGAGAACATACAAACTCCACACACATAAAGCCATGCTCAGAATTGAACTCATGACCCCAGTGCTGTGAGACAACAATGCTAACCTCTGTGCCACCATACTCCCCCTGTTGAATGCGTAATTGTCCAGATTCCGATATGCTAAAGCCCATTCAGTGGCCATAAATATGTGTCATAGCAGCAAATATCAGGAGATACTTAACCCACTGAATGTAGGATCCTTGGTCGGGTGTGTAAGCGCCTCTTCTAGTCATGAGACCGTTATTATGATTGTCGCTATGTAAATAAGGAAGTAAATGATTAATATATATGAATCGGATGTGTTCATAATACATTAACAGCTACTTCTAAATGCTATCAGATGTGTATTACAACCTGCAAGTCATTATTTCCCATTAGTGCTTCAAGGATCACAGCTATAAAACTATACAATAATAACTAAGTGTGGAGTGGCAGGTATGTAATATAAGACTAATGAAGGATCCACCATGTGTCTTAGCAACGACGATTAGAAGATACTTAACTAACTAGATGTAAGATCATTGATAGGATGATGGACTGTCACAGATTAGAACACTGGGACAGTCGGCCCTCCGAGCCGTCCCCTGCGGCCCTCAGCTTCTTTCTGCTTTACTGTCAGATTTGTTTGTTATAACTTGTAACACTTGTGTAAAATGTTGCTGTCTCCTCCTATTTCATGCTTTTTCGATGACCAATAAAAAGTCACAATCATTTTTGCTACGGACACCTTCGTGCAATCGTGCGATCCCCTCTTTTCTGCATTAAAAAAACTCTTGGGTTTAAAATTGACAGATTTCTATGTTTATATGTTGAACAAATAATAAAGTGCACAGGAAACATACGTAAAGATCCCCCTCCGGTATATTGCGTAAGGGGAGGTCAATCTACAAGGGCAGCGAAGATTCTGTGAGTTGCCGCCATCGCATCATTGAGGCCCCTGTCCTGCTCGTTTCACTAGGACGTATGGCGGGAAATCAAATTAATTTGACAAACTTGGTCGGAAACCTAGCTAACATTTTAAAACGATTGGAAACCAGGCACATTATTTAGGAATAAAGAACGCTCTTCCTTCATTTGCTGTAGTTTACCGATACATTTCCGAAATGATTCCGTTCTTAAAGTGACATTACTCTGACAACAAGATTATGGCTTCGTGATTGCACCCTGCACGTTGCCGTATTTCGTGCTCTGTCCACACGAACTGCGACCACCTGAATGATAGTTCTTCTAAGGCCGTCAAGGTGCTTACTCAAACAGTGAGATTGCGGTGAATGAACGTAGCCTAATCTATAGTAGGCACCAGACATAAATTTCAAAGATAGTACTTATCTGTGTCCTTATTTTTTAGGCTGAAATCTTTAACCATTATAACTTTATATTTGAGTTACAAATTCACTATTGCGCTATGGCCTTAATACACGACGTCAGTCACTGTCGTTCCTGTATATATTGCCAAATGGTGAAAGATGGAGACCAATTTCACCCTATTTGGAGAGAGGGATTATATAAACCTGGCACAAGTCCTTAGCGGGCAGAAACTAAACCCAATAACCTTTATTGTAAATCATTCAGTCAGCTGTGTAAGTGCAAACTAAAATAGTGTTATAAAGACTAATGACAGCAGCGTTCTGTGTCAGCATAGGGCGATCCGTACATTGTGTACACAACTCTGTGTCCACAGCTGCAGCGTGTCTCCCGTAGCTGTGTGTGCGTAATATGAAAATAATCTCCAAGAAAACATTGATGCTAGGAATGTAGATCGGTTCACATAAAGGCTCATTTAGTAAAGTGCAAACGGAAAAAACTACAATTCTCTTCTGTGATGTCACATTGTCTACTTTTGTGCAAATTTGATTTTCGGGACAAGCGGCTGCGGGGTACCAAAGTTGGAATTCTCTTAGGGGAACAGTTGTGCGGCTCAAGGACATCTGGTCATAATAATACAATTCTATTACACTATATACAGACATAGGACACTACACCTCCAACATGACCTGACCACTGGACATGATCATAATACAATTCTATTACACTGTATACAGACATAGGACACTACACCTCCAACATGACCTGACCACTGGACATGATCATAATACAATTCTATTACACTGTATACAGACATAGGACACTACACCCCCAACATGACCTGACCACTGGACATGATCATAATACAATTCTATTACACTCTATACAGACATAGGACACTACACCCCAACATGACCTGACCACTGGACATGATCATAATACAATTCTATTACACTCTATACAGACATAGGACACTACACCCCCAACATGACCTGACCAGTGGACATGATCATAATACAATTCTATTACACTGTATACAGACATAGGACACTACACCCCCAACATGACCTGACCACTGGACATGATCATAATACAATTCTATTACACTGTATACAGACATAGGACACTACACCTCCAACATGACCTGACCACTGGACATGATCATAATACAATTCTATTACACTCTATACAGACATAGGACACTACACCTCCAACATGACCTGACCCCTGGACATGATCATAATATAATTCTATTACACTATATACAGACATAGGACACTACACCCCCAACATGACCTGACCACTGGACATGATCATAATACAATTCTATTACACTGTATACAGACATAGGACACTACACCCCCAACATGACCTGACCCCTGGACATGATCATAATACAATTCTATTACACTCTATACAGACATAGGACACTACACCCCAACATGACCTGACCACTGGACATGATCATAATACAATTCTATTACACTCTATACAGACATAGGACACTATACCCCCAACATGACCTGACCACTGGACATGATCATAATACAATTCTATTACACTGTATACAGACATAGGACACTACACCCCAACATGACCTGACCCCTGGACATGATCATAATACAATTCTATTACACTCTATACAGACATAGGACACTACACCTCCAACATGACCTGACCACTGGACATGATCATAATACAATTCTATTACACTGTATACAGACATAGGACACTATACCCCCAACATGACCTGACCACTGGACATGATCATAATACAATTCTATTACACTGTATACAGACATAGGACACTACACCTCCAACATGACCTGACCACTGGACATGATCATAATACAATTCTATTACACTCTATACAGACATAGGACACTACATCCCCAACATGACCTGACCCCTGGACATGATCATAATACAATTCTATTACACACTATACAGACATAGGACACTACACCCCCAACATGACCTGACCACTGGACATGATCATAATACAATTCTATTACACTCTATACAGACATAGGACACTACACCCCCAACATGACCTGACCACTGGACATGATCATAATACAATTCTATTACACTCTATACAGACATAGGACACTACACCCCCAACATGACCTGACCACTGGACATGATCATAATACAATTCTATTACACTCTATACAGACATAGGACACTACATCCCCAACATGACCTGACCCCTGGACATGATCATAATACAATTCTATTACACACTATACAGACATAGGACACTACACCTCCAACATGACCTGACCACTGGACATGATCATAATACAATTCTATTACACTCTATACAGACATAGGACACTACACCCCCAACATGACCTGACCACTGGACATGATCATAATACAATTCTATTACACTGTATACAGACATAGGACACTACACCCCCAACATGACCTGACCACTGGACATGATCATAACACAATTCTATTACACTCTATACAGACATAGGACACTACACCCCCAACATGACCTGACCACTGGACATGATCATAATACAATTCTATTACACTGTATACAGACATAGGACACTACACCCCCAACATGACCTGACCACTGGACATGATCATAACACAATTCTATTACACTCTATACAGACATAGGACACTACACCCCCAACATGACCTGACCACTGGACATGATCATAATACAATTCTATTACACTGTATACAGACATAGGGCACTATACCCCCAACATGACCTGACCACTGGACATGATCATAATACAATTCTATTACACTCTATACAGGCATAGGACACTACACCTCCAACATGACCTGACCCCTGGACATGATCATAATACAATTCTATTACACTGTATACAGACATAGGGCACTATACCCCCAACATGACCTGACCACTGGACATGATCATAATACAATTCTATTACACTGTATACAGACATAGGACACTACACCCCCAACATGACCTGACCACTGGACATGATCATAACACAATTCTATTACACTCTATACAGACATAGGACACTACACCCCCAACATGACCTGACCACTGGACATGATCATAATACAATTCTATTACACTGTATACAGACATAGGGCACTATACCCCCAACATGACCTGACCACTGGACATGATCATAATACAATTCTATTACACTCTATACAGGCATAGGACACTACACCTCCAACATGACCTGACCCCTGGACATGATCATAATACAATTCTATTACACTGTATACAGACATAGGGCACTATACCCCCAACATGACCTGACCCCTGGACATGATCATAATACAATTCTATTACACTCTATACAGACATAGGACACTACACCCCCAACATGACCTGACCACTGGACATGATCATAATACAATTCTATTACACTCTATACAGACATAGGACACTACACCCCCAACATGACCTGACCAGTGGACATGATCATAATACAATTCTATTACACTCTATACAGACATAGGACACTACACTCCCAACATGACCTGACCAGTGGACATGATCATAATACAATTCTATTACACTGTATACAGACATAGGGCACTATACCCCCAACATGACCTGACCACTGGACATGATCATAATACAATTCTATTACACTCTATACAGACATAGGGCACTATACCCCCAACATGACCTGACCACTGGACATGATCATAATACAATTCTATTACACTGTATACAGACATAGGACACTACACCCCCAACATGACCTGACCACTGGACATGATCATAATACAATTCTATTACACTATATACAGACATAGGACACTACACCCCCAACATGACCGGACCACTGGACATGATCATAATACAATTCTATTATACTGTATACAGACATAGGACACTACACCCCCAACATGACCTGACCACTGGACATGATCATAATACAATTCTATTACACTATATACAGACATAGGACACTACACCCCCAACATGACCTGACCACTGGACATGATCATAATACAATTCTATTACACTCTATACAGACATAGGACACTACACCCCAACATGACCTGACCACTGGACATGATCATAATACAATTCTATTAAACTCTATACAGACATAGGACACTACACCTCCAACATGACCTGACCACTGGGCATGATCATAATACAATTCTATTACACTCTATACAGACATAGGACACTACACCCCCAACATGACCTGACCACTGGACATGATCATAATACAATTCTATTACACTCTATACAGACATAGGACACTACACCCCAACATGACCTGACCACTGGACATGATCATAATACAATTCTATTAAACTGTATACAGACATAGGACTCTACACCCCAACATGACCTGTCCAGTGGACATGATCATAATACAATTCTATTACATTGTATACAGACATAGGACTCTACACCTCCAATTTGACCTGACCACTGGTCATGATCATAATACAATTCTATTACATTGTATACAGACATAGGACACTACACCCCCAACATGACCTGACCCCTGGACATGATCATAATACAATTCTATTACACTCTATACAGACATAGGACACTACACCCCAACATGACCTGACCACTAGACATGATCATAATACAATTCTATTACACTATATACAGACATAGGACACTACACCTCCAACATGACCTGACCACTGGACATGATCATAATACAATTCTATTACACTGTATACAGACATAGGACACTACACCTCCAACATGACCTGACCACTGGACATGATCATAATACAATTCTATTACACTCTATACAGACATAGGATACTACACCCCAACATGACCTGACCCCTTGACATGATCATAATACAATTCTATTACACTATATACAGACATAGGACACTACACCCCCAACATGACCTGACCTCTGGACATAATACAATTCTATTACACTATATACAGACATAGGACACTACACCTCCAACATGACCTGACCACTGGACATGATCATAATACAATTCTATTACACTGTATACAGACATAGGACACTACACCTCCAACATGACCTGACCACTGGACATGATCATAATACAATTCTATTACACTGTATACAGACATAGGACACTACACCCCCAACATGACCTGACCACTGGACATGATCATAATACAATTCTATTACACTCTATACAGACATAGGACACTACACCCCCAACATGACCTGACCAGTGGACATGATCATAATACAATTCTATTACACACTATACAGACATAGGACACTACACCTCCAACATGACCTTGGACTTGATTATAATATAATTCTATAATAAAAACATAGGACACTATAAAATAGATAAATACTACAGGGAGTTTGTTTCAAATTATTGGAATATACTTTATATCATTTGCAACAGAAATCAGCCTGTCTGCTTGGCAACTCTTAAACTATTATCCTCATTGTAAAACTGCAATAAATGTTTTACTCATTGCCAGGAACGTGCTCCAGTGTCCCTGATTTGGATGTGCACTGTAAGAGGTGAAACAGAGTTTCGGCACTCAGTCTTGCACTCACCTACAGCACAGGTTATAGATTTGCTGTATCATATGATCAATGGCATACAAAAAATTTATTCCATACGGTAATAAAACCAAATAGGATAAAATTACAGAGAACAAACCCTTACATATCATATTCTGTATGCCTGTGACAAGGCAGAATGAAATGGACAGTCCTTCAGTTAGAGTCCAGAGAGCTGACAATTTGCCATCTCAGACACAAAGTTTTTAAACAGGTATGGGTGGGCACACAGAGGGGCAGCGTATATCCTAATGTGCGGGAAGGAAACGACCTTGGGGATTAATTATAGTTTGCCCAAAAATAGGCCATAATTTTTTACCTTCCATACCTTTTCTCGGGCATATCACAGAGACATAACTCCCCTTTCAATAAATCGGTTTAAATCTCCCACTCACTGTCATATCAGAAATAATGGAATTATAACAAACTTTTTTAAATACTTTTGTTTGAAGGGAAATTATAAACCTTCATACCTATTTTTTTTAATACTTTATTTGGGCACCCACCCTGACACTTCTGGTCATAACCATGTGCTTGAAAAATGTAAATCTGCGGACAGATTTAGAGCTGTCGCGGGGCAAGTGCTAGCTCAACTCTAAATTGCAGTGTAAAATTAAAGTTTCATAGTATTTGTGCTACATGCAAAAGCTGCCAGTGTTTAAACCCTGCATGCAAACATAAATGTATTTGTACCCCTTACATCATAACATGGATTGTGCAGATGTAAATGTGCACTCTTTAGCTCCTAACTTTAAATACAATAATACATATATATAATACATTATATATATATATATATATATATATATATATATATATATATATATATATATATATATATATATATATACTTGTGGTGAACAGGACATTAATGAGTTTATGGCAGACAAGAAGAAGACACTATGTCGCTGATCCGTCTTTGAGGTTATCTAGCCTTGCAAACATTTATTTCCACTCTGAAAAATATCAGTAATTGTTGTTCAAATTGTCTTATTGAACTTTATTCTGGTCAGGGCAGAAAATTGTCTGTCCTATCAACATTTTTTCACTCACATATTAAAATAGGTGTGGTTCACATTTACTTTTAAATACATTTTATGTTAAGTGGGACAGAAAAAATATAAGTGGTACAGATTCAAGAAGCGAAAGCTGGAAAACAATGGACGACTCTGCAGAGGTCGTCTCCGAAACGCGTTTATGAAGAGCACTGGATGCGCCAAGATAGCGTTCCCAGCACTCTTCAACATTCACGCCTATTCTAAACCCAGTAGACACCTTGTTCAAAACTGTAACCACTCAAAGTCCCGCCTCCTAATACTTTAGTCCCACCCCTTTCATATAATGAAACTTTTCAAGTTTCCTCCTAAAGTAATGCGCGTGCGAGAGGACATCGGGACTGTATTTAGTACATGAGGTGCTTAAGTGTCATATTTGTCTACTCTCCTGAAATGTCTGGGAGACTCCCCGAAATTCAGGGGAAACTTGTTGAAGAACAGGCCTCTCTCTCGGATCCCACCCACTTTACTATTAAAGTAGGCAGAGGCGGGGCATAATTGCGCCATTCACATCATCAAAGCCCCCCCCCCCCAAACTGCGCAATGCCCGATTCGCAGCATTGCAACAAAAAGGGACTGCGCCCATGGGGGCAAGTGCATGGGGGCCCGGAATCAATGTTGATAAGTGTGTTAAGTATGTGGGCGAGGTTTCGGCTGAATTTTAACTTTCCTAAATCAGCAATCAGTCTCAAATCTAATTATAAAAGATTCACTGGTCTGTCTTTGTTTCTAACTGTGTTTGTAGATTGGACAATAAGACAATAACATACATGAAACTAGTCAACGTGGGACGTAACTGGATCACGGAATTAAATGAGGAAGGGTAGCCCCCCATCCATTAATGTAGATGTCTAGTGACGTGATTCTTGCATTGTTACCAGGAAAATGAGCAGATGAAATACAAGTCACTTGCCGGGAATTCCCCCTCACTATCTATCTAGTGTAAGCGTCTGTTGCTGGTGTGTATTACTGATAAACGCCCCAGACTCTCTGGCTGGCAAACATCCAAACTCCTACAGAGGTGCAGTGTGCAAATATTCCCAAATCCAGACTTCAAAGCGGTCACGTGTTTTCCTGGAAAGACCGCTGCATGCGTTACCTGATGTGTCTTTTTTAATAGCAGCCTGTGCTAGGGACTTATCTCGAAAAATCACATACAAGAGGTGGCGTATAAAACCTATATCACCACAACAGTACAACGGAAAAAAGATATTTACATAGAGAAGGAGGTAATGCATGGCTGAAATCCATCAGCTCCTGCCCAGTTCTGCAACCGCAAGACTGTGACCCATTATCCCCCCCCCCCCCCCCTCCCCATGGACCATGCCTTCTAAAAATAAAAACCGGTAATGATATAATTATAATAAGGAGACAGGAAGCGGCTGTGTGGGTTTTAAATCAAAATTATTCTCGTTCCACTGTGCAATTTCTCACCGAGTCAGCAGCCCTTAAATATTTTGTAATCGGATCTAAACAAAGGTGAGGTAAGTATTGGAGCGTTGATGCCTCTAGTGAATTTTTGGGAAATTATGTAGTGTTTACATAAAGCTGGAAGCAGCGGCCTTACATTAAATACGTCACTGCTCAGTTTGCATTGGTATTTGCAGACGTTTTAGAGGATAGCTATGCAACTGCATTACATCAGACATGATGTGGAGGTTAGAGAATTGTAGGAGGTAGGAAGAAAAGAGATGGGAAGCCGACCATCCAAGTCATCGGGAATTAAATCTAGAGTTACTACACTAAGATGTTGGCTACCAGGTGAACGTTTGGGCCACCTCTTGCTGAAATTAATATAACCCCGCTCGTTTTTCATGTGAGAGGTGCGTGGACTCCAAATGACTTTACTTTGTGTGCAGTCATTGGCTGACAAGGGGGATAGGATCGCTTGAGGTCTATTTATTTTGTCTTTCCTCAAAACAACTGGCCTGCCCAATTTGGACATAAAGGACCTCGTTGACAATTCAATGTAGGTCCATTTGTGGGTTATATACGCATTTCTGTACTGTACCTGGGTACCAAAACTTGGACCTGTTGCCCGTTACGCCTGGAAAGGTCGGAATATGAGTGGGCAAGTGTTAGTTGAGTACAATAAGGGCGTGCCAATGTAAGTGTATCCTGCCCCCTGGAGATGTGATCTAAGGAGACTTGGACACATCCCTAGATAAGCTTCTTAGGGGCGTACCGGGTACTGGGTTCCTGGTGTAAATATACGTCATGATGATGACACCAGCAACACTGTTTAGCCACTTTGTGTATGACCCCCTTCAGCCGATAGCACTTTATTCTTTAGTAACATTGCTATATTATATTATATTATAGTATATGGGACTACGTCCAGCTACTTGGATTTCTTATTTGTCGTTTCCGATTGGGCGACTGCATGAGCACATGAATGAAAGAAGACGTAAGGAATACTGCTGGGCTTTGAGCTGGACGGATATGGAGATGAATGCAACTCAATGTACACATGAAAAGTCAACAGAGATCAGAGTTCAGGGCACAAGATGCGTCAAACTTGAAATGAGGCCCTAAGTGTGTGGCCCTAATGAAATATAGATCCAGTCACTCTGTGGTCTGACTGGGCTCTCCACAGGCTGTGCGGGCTGACCAGACTGCGATGTGGGGTTGATTGGGGCAGAGAGACATAGAATGTATAATGGCGGAGCTGCTGTTTTGAGAAGGCAAAAACGGCAACCGTCTGGCATAGGCAGCATATTTTATTAGGGTGTGCACCCAGGGAAGTATAGACGGGGGCATTGCAATGGTACACCGTGGGAAGGGAGTATCTAGCACCACCCAGGGGCATGTATGTGTGTGTAGCACCACCCAGGGGTATGTCTAGCACCTTCTAGGGGTGTCTGTGTCGAGCACCACCCAGGGGTGTGTCTAGTACCTCCTAAGGCGTGTCTGTGTCGAGCACCACCCAGGGGTGTGTCTAGTACCTCCTAAGGCATGTATGTGTGTGTAGCACCACCCAGGGGTGTGTCTAGCACCTCCGAGGGGCGTGTCTAGCACCTTCTAGGGGTGTGTGTGAGTTGAGCACCACCCAGGGGTATGTTGAGCACCCCCCAAAGGCGTGTGTCTAGCACCTGCTAGGGGTGTGTGTCGCGCACCGCCGAGGGGAGTGTCTAGCACCTGCTAGTGGTGTGCGTGCGTCGAGCACCACCGAGGAGCGTGTCTAGCACCTGCTAGGGGTGTGTGTCGCGCACCGCCAAGGGGAGTGTCTAGCACCTGCTAGGGGTGTGTGTCGCACACCGCCGAGAGGAGTGTCTAGCACCTGCTAGGGGTGTGCGTGCGTCGAGCACCACCGAGGGGCGTGTCTAGCACCTGCTAGGGGTGTGTGTCGCGCACCGCCGAGGGAAGTGTCTAGCACCTGCTAGGGGTGTGTGTCGCGCACCGCCGAGGGAAGTGTCTAGCACCTGCTAGGGGTGTGCTTGCGTCGAGCACCACCAAGGGGCGTGTCTAGCACCTGCTAGGGGTGTGTGTCGCGCACCGCCGAGGGAAGTGTCTAGCACCTGCTAGGGGTGTGTGTCGCGCACCGCCGAGGGAAGTGTCTAGCACCTGCTAGGGGTGTGTGTGCATCGGGCACCACTGAGGGGCGTGTCTAGCACCTGCTAGGGGTGTGTGTGCGTCGAGCACCACCGAGGGGCATGTCTAGCACGACCATCTCCCATGGTGCTCGAACAGAGTCTAGAATGCTGTATCTGTGTACTGACCTTTCACAATAGACCTTACTTCTATGTTTATATTAATGACATTATTCTCTTTGTTTTATATATTGGCACATTTTTGGATTTATAAACTCTTTCTGTGCAACAAGTTACTTTGCAGCTGTTTGAAATTACTTAAAGAAGTCCAGCAACATGCCAAGCTGTATACTGAGTGGCCGCATATACACCCATGGGTTTAATGATGTAAGGTTTCAATGCAACGTGTTTAATACACACCAGGTCTTAAATAATCCTTTGTTACCCAACATACATTGCAGGAATTCCTACAGCTCAGTTGTAATTCTGGTAACTGTCCCTATGCTACTCTGTCCCTCCCACTTATAATCCCTATATCATAACAACCCATGATGTCCCGGGGTCTGTAACCAGGGGGATCAGCTACAGAGTCTATGTCAGACCCTTGTAACTTACTGATACAGTAAAACAAAATACTACATTGGTGAAAAAGATTACCCATTCAGTGGCTAAAAATGTACCTATTATATTATAATAATATTTTATTATAATATTATAAGATATATTTCATTATATTATTATTATTAATATAATGGAGACACAGCACATCACCCACCAGGCAACCCCTAACAAGACCTGGCCAATCAAACTTATTACAGCCCATCTGAAACTGTTCGTTATTCTCTGCATGATACCATTGAAAAATGTACTGTGCGGATTGTCCGATTCATACATGGAGACAGGACTAGTGATGTCACAGCAGCTGACATGAGTGCAGTCGTGGCTATTTGATCTATATCAGATCCCATGAGCATACTGTCCTAAAGACGTGGGGGGTAACTTCAGCTTTCTGTAATGAACGAGGTGGTAACACTTTTTAAAAAGAATTTCAGTGGAATATCAGGATAACTGTGAACAATACGTGTTACAGTTAACAGCCCCGCCTCGACCACAAAAAGGGAAAGTGAAAAACCACAGGAGACTGTGAGACGCACAGGAGGGCCGTGACAGAAGTACGCCGACTCCCCTGCCTTCCTGTATTTCCACACTCTGCTTTCCTTTCCACCAGTTTACATTAAACTCACTAACCTCGCTCGCTGGGACGAGGTTTGGAGAACCGAAAGAAACCAGCCAGGGGGAGAAGTGTGTAGGACGTCAGTTTGTTGATTGTTCTAGATAGGAAAACACGTCTCTGTGATCTCAATTCTTTCTTGTTTTCTAACCCCAGTCTCCTAAAATAATACACTCTCATCCTGAGCTGGGCTGAAAGATAACATTCCTGCACGCAGCCCGAGTACTCTATCCATAGAAGGGGATGCAGAGAAATGTCAATTATATATCTCTTTAACTCCTTTCCAGCAATTGTAATTGTTACTTATGTTAGACATACTCTGTCCCTATAACTAAGCCACCCAGGGTAGTGTGATGAATAGACAATGTTCATACTGGTCTATCAAGTCCTGTTTGTTTCTTTTAACCAAAGTGTTATTGGGTTTTTTTTAAAGTATAACGCGGAAAACGCCAGCAACGTCTGTCTAATGAAAGGGGTTCTAGGGGTAGTTGTAGATAAACCAAGGATCCAACATCTATTGAAACTTGACACAGTGGAGTTGGATTAGTGCTGCAGATTTCTGGCATTTGGGGTACAAAACACATGTTGTTGCTTTATTCAGCAACTGATGGTAAAAATGGTTGTTTCCATTTTGAAGCTATTGCTCCAAATGCTAAAAGCAAATTACAGGATAATTTCCTGTTGTGCTGTGAAAGTTAGGAATTGATCTGTTTAATAAAAAGTAACCATAGAATCAGTTTCTGTTTTATAGATTGTTATTATTACCTATTATTTATACAGCAGCAACATAATCATTCACATCAGTCTCTGTTCCTAGTGGAGCTACCAATCTATTCTACTTGGAGGAAACTCACGTAGACATGAGAACATACAAACGCCGAAGAGATAGGGTCCTTGTCGGAATCAAACCCATTGTCCGTCTATCGCACTGGTCCCCCCTCCCCCCCGACACTTGTATCCTCCGTCTATCGCTCTGCATCTACCCCCGACACTTGTATCCTCCGTCTATCGCTCTGTGTCTCCCCCGACGCCTGTAACATCCGTCTATCGCTCTGCGTCTCCCCCGACGCCTGTAACATCCGTCTATCGCTCTGCGTCTCCCCCGACGCCTGTAACCTCCGTCTGTCGCTCAGCGTCCCCCGACGCCTGTAACCTCCGTCTGTCGCTCTGCGTCTCCCCCGACGCCTGTAACCTCCGTCTGTCGCTCTGCGTCTCCCCCGACGCCTGTAACATCCGTCTGTCGCTCTGCGTCTCCCCCGACGCCTGTAACATCCGTCTATCGCTCTGCATCTACCCCCGACACTTGTATCCTCCGTCTATCGCTCTGCATCTACCCCCGACACTTGTATCCTCCGTCTATCGCTCTGTGTCTCCCCCGACGCCTGTAACATCCGTCTATCGCTCTGCGTCTCCCCCGACGCCTGTAACATCCGTCTATCGCTCTGCGTCTCCCCCGACGCCTGTAACCTCCGTCTGTCGCTCAGCGTCCCCCGACGCCTGTAACCTCCGTCTGTCGCTCTGCGTCTCCCCCGACGCCTGTAACATCCGTCTGTCGCTCTGCGTCTCCCCCGACGCCTGTAACATCCGTCTATCGCTCTGCGTCTCCCCCGACGCCTGTAACATCCGTCTATCGCTCTGCGTCTCCCCCGACGCCTGTAACATCCGTCTGTCGCTCTGCGTCTCCCCCGACGCCTGTAACATCCGTCTGTCGCTCTGCGTCTCCCCCGACGCCTGTAACCTCCGTCTGTCGCTCAGCGTCCCCCCCGACGCCTGTAACCTCCGTCTGTCGCTCTGCGTCTCCCCCGACGCCTGTAACCTCCGTCTGTCGCTCTGCGTCTCCCCCGACGCCTGTAACATCCGTCTATCGCTCTGCGTCTCCCCCGACGCCTGTAACATCCGTCTGTCGCTCAGCGTCCCCCGACGCCTGTAACCTCCGACTGTCGCTCTGCGTCTCCCGACGCCTGTAACCTCCGACTGTCGCTCTGCGTCTCCCCTGACGCCTGTAACATCCGTCTGTCGCTCTGCGTCTCCCCTGACGCCTGTAACATCCGTCTGTCGCTCTGCGTCTCCCCTGACGCCTGTAACATCCGTCTGTCGCTCAGCGTCCCCCGACGCCTGTAACCTCCGTCTGTCGCTCAGCGTCCCCCGACGCCTGTAACCTCCGACTGTCGCTCTGCGTCTCCCCTGACGCCTGTAACATCCGTCTGTCGCTCTGCGTCTCCCAGGACGCCTGTAACATCCGTCTGTCGCTCTGCGTCTCCCAGGACGCCTGTAACATCCGTCTGTCGCTCAGTGTCCCCCGACGCCTGTAACCTCCGTCTGTCGCTCAGCGTCCCCCGACGCCTGTAACCTCCGTCTGTCGCTCTGCGTCTCCCCCGACGCCTGTAACCTCCGTCTGTCGCTCTGCGTCTCCCCCGACGCCTGTAACATCCATCTATCGCTCTGCGTCTCCCCTGACGCCTGTAACATCCGTCTGTCGCTCAGCGTCCCCCGACGCCTGTAACCTCCGTCTGTCGCTCTGCGTCTCCCCCGACGCCTGTAACCTCCGTCTGTCGCTCTGCGTCTCCCCCGACGCCTGTAACATCCGTCTGTCGCTCTGCGTCTCCCCCGACGCCTGTAACATCCGTCTTTCGCTCTGCGTCTCCCCCGACGCCTGTAACATCCGTCTATCGCTCTGCGTCTCCCCCGACGCCTGTAACCTCCGTCTGTCGCTCTGCGTCTCCCCCGACACCTGTAACCTCCGTCTGTCGCTCTGAGTCTCCCCCGACGCCTGTAACATCCGTCTATCGCTCTGTGTCCCCCGACGCCTGTAACCTCCGTCTATCGCTCTGCGTCTCCCCCGATGCCTGTAACCTCCGTCTATCGCTCTGCGTCTCCCCCGACGCCTGTAACCTCCGTCTATCACTCTGCGTCTCCCCCGACGCCTGTAACCTCCGTCTATCGCTCTGCATCTACCCCCGACAACTGTAACATCCGTCTATCGCTCTGTGTCTCCCCCCGACGCCTGTAACCTCCGTCTATCCCTCTGCGTCTCCCTCGACGCCTGTAACCTCCATCTGTTTTCCCCAACACCAGTAACCTCCGTCTATCCCTCTGCGTCTCCCCCTACACCTGTAACCTCCGTCTATCGCTCTGCATCTCCCCCGACACCAGTAACCTCCATCTATCGCTCTACGTCTCCCCCGACACCTGTAACCTCCGTCTATCGCTCTGCATCTCCCCCGACACCAGTAACCTCCATCTATCGCTCTACGTCTCCCCCGACACCTGTAACCTCCGTCTATCGCTCTGCATCTCCCCCGACACCAGTAACCTCCGTCTATCGCTCTACGTCTCCCCCGACACCTGTAACCTCCGTCTATCCCTCTGTGTCTCCCCTGACGCCTGTAACCTCCGTCTGTCGCTCTGAGTCGCCCCCCCCCCCCGACGCCTGTAACATCCGTCTATCGCTCAGCGTCCCCCGACACCTGTAAGCCCCGTCTGTTGCTCTGCGTCTCCCCCGACGCCTGTAACATCCGTCTATCGCTCAGCGTCCCCCGACGCCTGTAACCCCCGTCTGTCGCTCTGCATTCCCCCGACACCAGTAACGTCTGTCTATCGCTCTGCATTTCCCCCCCCCCCCCCCCGACACCTGTAACCTCCGTCTGTCGCTCTGCATTCCCCCGACACCAGTAACGTCTGTCTATCCCTCTGTGTCTCCCCCGACGCCTGTAACCTCCGTCTATCGCTCTGCGTCTCCCCCGACACCTGTAACCTCCGTCTATCGCTCTGCGTCTCCCCCGACACCTGTAACCTCCGTCTATCGCTCTGCGTCTCCCCCGACGCCTGTAACCTCCATCTATCGCTCTGCGTCTCCCCCGACACCTGTAACCTCTGTCTATCACTCTGCGTCTCCCCCGACGCCTGTAACCTCCATCTATCGCTCTGCGTCTCCCCCGACACCTGTAACCTCCGTCTATCACTCTGCGTCTCCCCTCACCCGGTATCTCCCTCAACACATTTCACATCGATCTCTCTCCCAGACGCATTTCTCAGTACTTCTTCCACCTCTCGCCCATCATCTTACATACAAAGACAAAACAAAGTAAACTTTTAACAAAATGTAAATGACGTGATGTAGAGACTGTAAGTTGTGTGAGAAAACAATTCCCATCACTCTGTATATTCACAAATACCACATGTTATTAACGTTACAACAATGCACAGAAACCACTGAGAACTAATTGCACTGTTTGTCCTCTCTCCCTCTCAGCTGACCGCATCCAGGTTCCCAGTGGTGATCAAGATGGGACACGCTCACTCAGGCATGGGGAAGGTGAGTACAGAGGGGTCAGTAGGGCGAGAACGGGTCAGACCGGGAGCCCAGAGATCCGGCAGGTCACTGGAAAGTCATATATTACACAATACAGCTTGCGTCTTTCCTTTCCTGGAGTGTTAATGTATAATAGCAGGTGTCACCCGCAAGTCAAATTCTTCCTCTTTCTGTGCCCTGACCTCGCTTTATCCCTCTACTTTCTTATCTCAGTTACTACACAAAGTTCTACTAACATTGTGACACCAAGTTCTGTTGGCTTGTTTCTATTTATTCCATCCTATTCACAGTTCCCTTCTCCATGCGTAGCAAGCCATGAATCAAACTGATTACTTGCAATAAATAAATAGCATTTATGATACAGGAGTGGTGTTAATATATTCATAAACTCCTGTAAATTATATCTGTATAATTGTTGAGTTCTTATATTATCACTTCATTATTATCACTTCATTATAAGTATCATTTCATATTGTATTATTCCTTATATTACCCTCTGGACTGTATATTATTATAGATATTAGTAGTCATTTTAGACCTGTATAAATGTAATTCCGTCTACAGCCGCCTTGTGGTTTTATGTGGTCCCATAACCCCTCCGTGACTTCCAATATTCATATAATTTACAGTGAGGAGTGCACTACTCCATATATAAATTATACGTTACTATTAGTAGGCACAATTCAACAACAAATGCAGAAAATATGTACAAACATCATTGGGTCTAAAAATGTACGTTGGGTGGCATTGCCACTAGGTATAAAAGATTTAGTAACCACGCTCCTTTCGTCCCATGTTTGGGTCTATTACGCCTGTTATTCCTTTCTGTAAGTAAAAGAGAATGTGGCTTATGTAACATATTTAGAAAATTACTGCAAGTGTAATATTTTTTGCTCACGCACATACCAGGGGTATGGCAAACACCAGAGGGACGTAAAGGGGGATTTCCACATGTTTATAGAGAAAGAGACTGAGAGCTGGATACATAAAACTTCTGAATCCTTGTACCAGGTGTTACACAGATGAATTCCTGTTCCTTGAGCTATTCTGTAAAAGTTTCCTTGGTGGGACGATTCTGCGTAAATCTCTAGACCAGAGAATCTGCAAATCTGCTCTATGAGACGGAACGGATATCATTACTCAATTTTAGCCTGGAAAACCTAATAGCAAAAAGCTGGGTTTCCAGAATAGAAGCTATTGATATTGTATAGAGGTCTGAGAAGGCTTAGCCTTAAACCTACTGAGACATGACATAGCATCATGTGAATGTCTTTGCAAAGTTCTAGCGATAAACCCACAGACTCTACTCTCATATTCCATTCCAGGTGAAGGTGGACAATCAATATGACTTCCAAGACATTGCCAGTGTAGTGGCGCTCACCAAAACCTACGCTACATCCGAACCATTCATCGATGCCAAGTACGATGTCCGTATCCAGAAAATTGGGAACAACTACAAAGCCTACATGTAAGCGATTGCCATATGCATTATATCTCCTTGTCCTGACGGTAGAGACTCCGTCTTGTTAAAAAAAAATAACCCCCGGCCGCCTCAATTTGCAGCTTTTGATGAACAGAGTTCAATTAGAACAATCCTCTTATTAAACGACTGCTGAATTGAACGCAAGCCAGGCTGAAATTTTTTGGTAAGGTCTCTAGAAAATTGCTGAAGGCGGCCCCCGCTGTCTGAGGTTTCAGCATAGATCAGTTGACCAGCCTGCCCTAATGTTTTCCTGGTGTTTGCCTGGCTGTCGGCACCGTGTGTCTTGTGTACGTTTTACCGTGTTTGTAGTATTTAATCCTCTTCTAATCTTATTCCCGAGCTCTGCCGTTATCCTCGCAGCTCTTATCGCTCTGCTCACTTGCAGTCACACTCTCTGTCAAGCGCATTACATGCTTCCCTATCTCTTAGCGGGCTGAGAGCTATTACGAGTGGCTAACCCAGATTTTTCGCTCGACATTTGTGCATAATAAGATCAAGCCAGGTCTTGCAGAATGTGTTTGGTGCTCAGCTTCTGGGTGTAGTTGTCCTTTATATCGGGCATTTATTCTTTGCGTCGTTCTCATTGCTTTTTTTTTTTTATGTTGGCTGTACTTACTACTTGCGTTTTAGGAATATAAATGTTATTGTGGGGTTGATTTTCAAAGAGCGACGT
The DNA here is from genome assembly GCF_038048845.1 of Mixophyes fleayi. Classification (NCBI taxonomy): domain Eukaryota; kingdom Metazoa; phylum Chordata; class Amphibia; order Anura; family Limnodynastidae; genus Mixophyes; species Mixophyes fleayi. The sequence continues at coordinate 124,064,247 of NC_134410.1, read as the reverse complement.
GTGCGCAGTGCATCTATAAATGCCTATTTGTAGCCAGCTTTACAACTCCATGCATTCGCCTCGTTGAGAAAAGTCCCGGTCCATACGCAGGTCCGATGTCTGTGATCATCACAAGACCTGCTCGGTCACATAGGGAACACCCTCTTCAGTATTTTAACCTTCTACAGTTTTCTCACATTGTACTAATTATTTGACCCCTCTACTTTTTTAAATAAGGCATGTGACGCCTTTCAAAAATATTTTCAATTACCCATTCCTACTGAGCATTTAAATATATTGGCCCTTATTTTTGGAGAACGCATGCATAGGGCCCATCCTGCACTGCTGGGGAAGTCCCCATGGCCGTTCCTTATCCTCTGTCAGATTTCCTCACTCTATAATTTGCCGTGCAAATCCATGCATAGTTCAGTAAAAAAAAATAGGCACATAGTCCCTAAATATACTTTTGTGGCATCCCCCACATTTGGGGGACTCCGTTTGATATATGACCCTGTTTTCTCTGCAGTACATATAGCAGATAGAAATGTTAGACTGTGAAAGCTGTTTATTTATTATATCCTGCTGATTTTGTGACTCTCTCTTCCTAGGCAGCTTTAAATAGAGTGTGCGGTTTACCTTAGGTTTAAAATAGCTGGTCTTGTTGATCTTACTGAACTCTCCTTTTCACAGAAATGTTTGTTACAGGTCTCTCTGTCTCTCCCTCACTTTCTGCCATGCAAGTTTTTCCAGCTCCGAACGGTATAATGTTGGCCTCTCCCTTTCCTCTAGCATGACCTGGCACAAGTTATGGCAACACCTGAATCCTTCATCTCACTAGACAACCTTCCTATGAGACACACAGACCTGTGCTTTGAAGTCAGTGTAGAGCACTTGAGGGCATGATCTGGAGTCCTTATGGAGTAAAGCTAAACATCAACATCACTGGCTATCCATATTCCTATGTTCTATAGCCAGCATAGAGCAGAGCTAGCCAGACCACTGAACCCATGCTCCGGAACCAACAAAGAACCGAGCTGGTCAAACTTTTGAACTCAATTTTCTGAAATCGGTGTAGAGCTCAATTCGTCAAAAACTAGAAACTACACTCGAGCGGTTATAGAGCAGAGCTGTTCAGACACTTGAGCCTGTGCTCTAGAAGCAATATAGCGCATAGCTGGTCAAACACTTTAATCCCAATAAAACCTAGGAAACATGTTCTAGAACCAGTATGGAGTAGAACTCTTTAGACTTAAACCTCTGGTTCCAATCCAGTATGGCTAGTCAGAGACATGAACTTGTGGTCGGGGACCAGTATCATCATCATCACCATTTATTTATATTGCACCACTAATTCTGCAGCGCTGTACAGAGAACTCACTCACATCAGTCCCTGCCCCATTGGAGCTTACAGTCTAAATCCCCTAACATACACAGAGAGACTAATATAGACACACACCAACACACAGACAGACAGAGAGAGAGACTAGGGTCAATTTTTGATAGCAGCCAATTAACCTACCAGTATGTTTTTGAAGTGTGGGAGGAAACCGGAGCACCCGGAGGAAACCCACGCAAACACGGGGAGAACATACAAACTCCACACAGATAAGGCCATGGTCAGGAATCAAACTCATGACCCAAATGCTGTGAGGCAGAAGTGCTAACCACTAGGCCACTGTGTTAGTGAATAACTAGAGATATTTAAATCTGTGTTCTTAATTAAAGATAGAACATAGCTGGTTGTACATTTTACCCACTGAGTCAACAAACCTACCGATCCAACATTCAAGCAACAATATCCTAAATTAAATGAACTGTCTGTTTCCTGTATTTTAAAGGCAATTTGCTGCTCTTACCTCCACTAAATAATCATTGGACTTGTGATACGTTACTGTATCTTTTTCCACATGCAGAAAATAATACAATAAAGACCCTGAACTGTTCACCTTTTGTTAGCCAGTCGTCTTGCGTCTTGTATTGTGCAACGATACACGATATCCTTTCATTTAACCACTTCTTGTTTTTATATAGTATGAGCACGTTATTTGCAGACAATAATATGTAAATGTTTGCCTAAACAATGAAATACTCCCCGTACCACGACCTTAGCTGTTGAGAAAGTGTTTGATCGTAAAACTTCCCCTAGTGAAGTGTTGCGTAAGTGTCTCACGCCTTGGCATGAGCAGAAACTCCGGGCCACGTACATTAACAAGGGAAATTGTCTTTGTCGTGTCATCATGTAGGATATTAAGTTACTGGACTCATCTCAGGATGGTGATCAGTGATTATTTAAATAGCTTGGATTTGAATGAGTCACGTTCATACTAGGATTGGGAGACAGGCAATCTCGTTTTACACAAGAGCAGAAGACAAGTTGGTGTTGATGTGAAGAAGTAGTGACTAATGTATAATGACATTTCATCTCAGCACCTCCGAGGACTCAGCCGGGCATTAATTATTATTCTTTATAGAGTGCCATGATATTTTAAACGTACAAAGAATGTTATATCATCACATCAGTCACTGCCCCATTGGGATTTACAGTTTTAAGTTCCCTATCGCTCAAAAACACACACACTAAAAGGTCCATTTTTCGTTAGCAGCTGCTTAACCTACCAGTATGATTTTGTCAGAGGCACGGTGCGCTTTCCATTGAACAAAATTCTCCTCGCCGACGCAGTGCCTCATTTGGATTGCGAACGCGCAGATGGCGCACATCCGCGTTGTAAAGGCTTAGGCGGTACCACAGAGAGTGGACCAGTGAGGAGTCATTGCTGGTGGTGACGTGCAGAGATCACCCACATGTGCGCAATGATGTCATCACGAAAACGTTGCAGCAAAGAGAGCTGGGAGTGCAGGACTGGACTTTATAATCCCACAACAAGCCACAGTCTCTGTTTCTCCCCTTCTTCCCAACTATGGGAAGACAAGATTATATTGCAGTACAAACATATGTTATAGCAGGACAGTGATGATACGAGAGCAGTAGTGTTTGGATAATGATTGTAATGGCCTTATCTGTGTGGAGTTTGTATGTTCTCCCTGGGTTTTCCACAGGTGCTCTGGTTCATTCCTACACACTCCAAAAACATACCGGTAGGTTGTCTTCTGATAAAATGGACCCTAGTGTGTCCATTTTTTGTGATTTATAAGGAATTTAGACTGCAAGCTCCAGTGGGACGGGGATAAATATTCTCTGTACAATGCTGCATAATATGATTCACGCTATATAAATAAATGATAATATGTTAGAGCTCACGGTTACCATATAAACTTTTAGAAGATTGTTTATAGGTCTTCACCTTTAGCCTCCGCCTATCCGGTAGAGCTTTATGTGCTCGCAGGTTCTCAGATGCCCCCAGCGCTAGCGTAGTGGAAGTTTATCTGTGGCAGCCGTAGCACAGCTGTAAACAGAAGGCCGTAGACAGGATGATAGCGGGTAGTCAGAGGTAGCCGAGGCCAGGGGTCTGTAACGGGCAGCGTGGTCAGAAACATTTAAGGGTCAGGGCTGGCAGCGAGCAAGAGCATCCGAGTAACAAGCCAAAGGTCAGGGCAACGAGCAAACAATCAGAGTCAGGAAAGCCAAGGGTCAGTAACGGTGGGACAATCATAAATCAGGAGCCAAAGGAAGCAGGTCAGCAAACAGCAAGTGAAAGCTATAACCGGCAGGGAGGCTGAGCCCTAACTGCCTTATATATACAGACCAGGACCAATCAGATTGGGAGCAACCTATGACGGACAGCAGCCAACCCAGCTGCTAAGTAATTAATCAGAGAACACGCGCGCCCGGCCGTCTGACAACTTACCAGGTGCGGCTTCAGGGCAGAGAGAGAGCATCCCGACCGTTCCCTTGGCGAGATGACGCTCTGACCGGAAGTGACGTCAGGCAGCCAGAACCAATCAGAGGGGAGCCGAGCCGTCGCGAGTAGCAGGACGGCTCGTAACATAATAATAATCGTAATGATTATGGATCTATGATACGGACAATAATAGATTCACCTGTAATGAAACCAGGGATACACATAATTGAGGTGAAGTAATTACACCTTTATAAAACAAGCAAATAATTCAAAGTAATGGAAACAATGTATTGTATTATCCATGTAAAACTGTTTTACATTCTATTTGTAAGATTGTTATTGAATATTATGTTAATGGGAATATATAATATCTTAAATGAAGCTTCACACCTACGGACAATCTATCCTGATGTAAGCACCATTGTCTCTGTGGTGTTATGTGTATTTAAGCGTATATGGTTATCTGTACTGTATAAATGTGAGGATTTATATGTACTGTTTATACGATCTGAAAGTTATCTGATAGTTGTTTAATGAACATTGAGAGAAAGATAAAATGGTGGGTTAGTTGATGGATTTATCAAGAGATATGCGATATCTGGGTGGCTTTGGTGCAGTCAAAAAATGAATCTTCGACTTCTAGTTGAGACGGAATATTCCCGATAGTTTAGGAAGGTTGCATAGAAAAATACCTCTTAAAACATCCGTACTGCCACGTTAGGTATTTTTTGTTATCTTATTTCATGTTGAATAATACAGCACGTATTATTCGACATGAAATAAGATAACAAAAAATACCTAACTTGTATTATACTTCAATAATTAATGAGTGTATTAATATTAATGGGTCATAAGAAATTTGTCTACTTGCTATTCAGTACTGAACGGAAAGGTCTGATTGGCTGCGATCCAGGCTAGCCGTCTTGTTTCTACCCATGTGACCATGTGATTCGTAATGAGGTATCAATGCCTCTCTCCTCCTGATGTTAATGCCTCGTTCTGTGTCACTCTCTTTACCTACGTAGCTGCCCGCTTCATATTTACTATTTCACCAGCACTAGACAAATATTATCTTTAGTTTGTGATTTCCTGAAGAACTAAAATATTTTGCCTTGGGCTGCGGAAGTGTCTTAGGACATAGGATCAGGAGATTGTTAGTCGTCGTAGAAATCTTAAGATCGTCATCTGCTGGCACCCATGACCGTCCCTCATTTATATTAACCGAACCTCCATCATCTTCTGGCTGTAGAGAAGGCTTTTGTTTTTGTGTTGCATGGGCGCTCCTGTGATTATCCGCCAGCTCAAAGTAGCCGTGTGCCCGGTATTTATCCTCGCCGTCATGCCGGTCTCTGTACACAGATCCAGGACCCTTGTTTCCCCAAGTTTGCAGAAGTTGCGTTGGCAGCTGCGGATGACCATAAGCGTTATAGACAGTGGAACTCTCGTGGGTCAAGCAGTTGAACTTCGATGGTTCCAGTAGACCTTTGAGACAATTCCGTCCTTGGTGTGATGACCCATCTACAACACCTTGTAGTTTCCCACCGCCTTCACAAATTCTTTATGGTTTCATAGTTGTGGGAAAACCATTCTGCGGGCACATAGCCGATTTAAGGTTCAGCCATCTCTAACTGCCGCCCACAGAGATGCAGCTGAATTTAATCTTTTAGTTAAAGGGAAAACCTAGCCTTTTGTTAATCCATTTTCCCCAATTTTATTATCTATTTGCTATTGTTTTTTTGCGGCTCCTTATATCTCCCCTGTGCTAAATTACACCCACTGCCTGCATTGCTATAGTCAGGATTTCAGCAGACCTGAATTTGTATTGGAACCAGTCGTGTCTATCGCAGCTTCCTTCCCTGTACTTGGCCCCGTCTCATTCCGTACAGATTTTGGCAGATGACCAGTTGAAACACATAAGTAATAGATATTTTCCTTCTGCCGTATGATTTGCCTTCAGTGAAGGAATGTGAATAAGGATCACTGGAGCCCCCATATAAGGTTCTGAAGTGTAAATTCTACATACGTGAAACTCATTGAAAGTTAGAGTAGCTGGTAGAATGCCAGACAATGCATATTGATGTAATACGCCTATTAATTTCACAATCAAAAGTCCTGGTGTAGAATGATTGTACTGTGAGGGATCATTAGTCATAAGCTACAATGACCCCAAGCACCCCACCTGTCTATGGTAATAACATAAATACCATTGGACCAGCCATCCTGCCCACAGTGCAGCAATGATCTATTGCAGCCGTTCCCAAACTTTTTCAGTTTTCAAAGTTTCCATTATTTTTTCAAGGCACCCCTCCAAAATAATTACCGTGCAGTCCCGTTTTTTAAGTACTTGAGTCAAAATAACGTAGTAAGTATTTAGGTCAGGACAGAAATACTTAGTAAGTTGGTTGCAAAAAATAATACACATAAATCCAAGGGAAAATAATATTTTTATATATTTTTTTCAATTATATTTCTGACAAAGAATAATTTACAGCTAATATTAAGAGGAATAAAATCAAACAAGATAAAACAACATGTACAAAAATCATCACACTGTGCCCCTTCACCTTTACAGTCTGCCCCTCTTCATCAGCGTACTCTGTGCCCCTCTTTATCCACACACTGTCTGCCCCTCTTCATCCACAAACACTGTCTGCCCCTCTTCATCCACGCACACTGTCTGCCCCTCTTCATCCACACACTGTCAACCCCTCTCCATCCACACACACTGTCTGCCCCTCTTCATCCGCACACACTGTCTGCCCCTCTTCATCCGCCTGCCCCTCTTCATCTGCGCACACTGTCTGCCCCTCTTCATCCACACACACCGTCTGCCCCTCTTCATCCACACACATTGTCTGCCCCTCTTCATCCACACTCACTGTCAACCCCTCTCCATCCACACACACTGTCAACCCCTCTCCATCCACACACACTGTCTGCCCCTCTTCATCCACACACACTGTCTGCCCCTCTTCATCCACACACACTGTCTGCCCCTCTTCATCCACACACACTGTCTGCCCCTCTTCATCCACACACACTGTCTGCCCCTCTTCATCCGCGCACACTGTCTGCCCCTCTTCATCCGCGCACACTGTCTGCCCCTCTTCATCCACACTCACTGTCAGCCCCTCTTCATCCACACTCACTGTCTGCCCCTCTTCATCCACGCACACTGTCTGCCCCTCTTCATCCACGCACACTTGTCTGCCCCTCTTCATCCACGCACACTGTCTGCCCCTCTTCATCCACGCACACTGTCTGCCCCTCTTCATCCACGCACACTGTCTGCCCCTCTTCATCCACACACACTGTCTGCCCCTCTTCATCCACACACACCGTCTGCCCCTCTTCATCCACACACACCGTCTGCCCCTCTTCATCCACACACACCGTCTGCCCCTCTTCATCCACACACACCGTCTGCCCCTCTTCATCCACACACACTCGTCTGCCCCTCTCCCTTCATCCACACACACCGTCTGCCCCTCTTCATCCAACACACACCGTCTGCCCCTCTTCATCCACACACACCGTCTGCCCCTCTTCATCCACACACACCGTCTGCCCCTCTTCATCCACACACACTGTCTGCCCCTCTTCATCCACACACACCGTCTGCCCCTCTTCATCCACACACGCTGTCTGCCCCTCTTCATCCACACACACTGTCTGCCCCTCTTCATCCTCACTATGCCCCCTCCTTCATTCTTTTGCCCCTCCATTGCTGTTTCCTTTCACCTTCCCCTCCGTTTCTTTACTTACCATACTTGGCCTTCTTTCTTCTGTCTTCTCTTCTATCTTCTTACCAATGCGCCGGCGCCCGGGACCCAGCATCCTCCTCTCTCCTGACGCTTCTCACTGAATATGTCGGGCACGATGACGTTTTATGCTATCAGTAGTGGGCAAGATGGAGGATGGGGAAAAGGTGTTTCCCTGTAACCAGACATGACGGTCGGGTAAAGGTGTTTCCCTCTAAGCAGATATAATAACAGGGATGGTCAGCGGTAAGGAAGAATAGAAGAGGTTAAATCTATAATGTGAACATATATACATTACTATAACAAATATTAGCCGTCAGGTATGAAGTATCAAAGATTGTAATTTTCCTTCTCCCCTTTACTTGTATTCTTCACATTCTAGGAGAACTTCCATCTCCGGAAACTGGAAAACCAACACGGGATCGGCCATGCTGGAGCAGATCGCTGTATCAGACAGGTACAGTACTAACGTCCCATCACTGTGATAAA
>NC_134410.1:124039709-124056018 GCF_038048845.1 Mixophyes fleayi | reverse complement strand
TATTATGAATCATGAATTGAATCATGAATCATGAAACATGAATTGAATCATGAATCATGAATTATGAATTGAATCATGAATCATGAATTGAATCATGAATCATGAATTATGAATCATGAATTGAATCATGAATCATTAAACATGAATTGAATCATGAATCATGAATTATGAATTGAATCATGAATCGAATCATGAATCATGAATCAAGTATCATGAATCGCATTATGAATCATGAATTGAATCATGAATCATGAATCATGAATTATGAATTGAATCATGAACCATGAATCGAATCATGAATCATGAATCGAATCATGAATTATGAATCATGAATTGAATCATGAATCATGAATCATGAATTGAATCATGAATCATGAATTATGAATCGAATCATGAATCATGAATCATGAATCAAGTATCATGAATCGCATTATGAATCATGAATTGAATCATGAATCATGAATTGAATCATGAATCATGAATCAAATCATGAATCGAATCATGAATCATGAATTGAATCATAAATCATGAATCATAAATCATTAATTAAATCATGAATCATGAATCATGAATTGAATCATGAATCATGAATTAAATCAAGAATCATGAATCATAAATTATGAATCATGAATTGAATCATGAATCATGAATCATAAATCATGAATTATGAATCATGAATTGAATCATGAATTATGAATCATGAATTATGAATCATAAATCATGAATTATGAATCATGAATTGAATCATGAATCATGAATCATGAATTATGAATCATGAATTGAATCATGAATTATGAATCATGAATTATGAATCATAAATCATGAATTATGAATCATGAATTGAATCATGAATCATGAATCATGAATTATGAATCATAAATCATGAATTATGAATCATGAATTGAATCATGAATCATGAATTATGAATCATGAATTATGAATCATAAATCATGAATTATGAATCATGAATTGAATCATGAATCATGAATTGAATCAAGAATCATAAATCATGAATCATGAATCATGAATTGAATCATGAATCATGAATTCAATCATGAATCAAGAATTATGCATCATGAATTGAATAAAGAATCATGAATCATGAATTGAATCAAGAATCATGAATCATGAATCATGAATTGAATCATGAATCATGAATCATGAATTGAATCATGAATCATGAATCATGAATCAAATCAAGAATCGAATCATGAATCGAATCATGAATCGAATCATGAATCATGAATTGAATCATGAATCATGAATCGAATCATGAATCATGAATCATGAATCAAGAATCATGAATCGAATCATGAATCATGAATCAAGAATCATGAATCGAATCATGAATTGAATCATGAATCATGAATCATGAAATGAATCATGAATCATTAATTGAATCATGAATCATCAATCATGAATTATTAATTGAATCATGAATCATGAATCATGAATTGAATCATGAATTGAAACATGAATCATGACTTGAATCATGAATCATGAATCATGAATCATGAATTGAATCATGAATCATGAAACATGAATTGAATCATGAATCATGAATTGAATCATGAATCATGAAACATGAATTGAATCATGAATCATGAATTATGAATTGAATCATGAATCATGAATCGAATCATGAATCATGAATCAAGTATAATGAATCGCATTATGAATCATGAATTGAATCATGAATCATGAATCATGAATCGAATCATGAATCATGAATCATGAATTATGAATCATGAATTGAATCATGAATCATGAAACATGAATTGAATCATGAATCATGAATTATGAATTGAATCATGAATCATGAATTATGAATCGAATCATGAATCATGAATCATGAATCAAGTATCATGAATCGCATTATGAATCATGAATTGAATCATGAATCATGAATCATGAATTATGAATTGAATCATGAATCATGAAACATGAATTGAATCATGAATCATGAAACATGAATTGAATCATGAATCATGAATTATGAATTGAATCATGAATCATGAATTATGAATTGAATCATGAATCATGAATTATGAATCGAATCATGAATCATGAATCATGAATCAAGTATCATGAATCGCATTATGAATCATGAATTGAATCATGAATCATGAATCATGAATTGAATCATGAATCATGAATTGAATCATGAATCATGAATCATGAATTGAATCATGAATCATGAATTGAATCATAAATCATGAATCATAAATCATTAATTAAATCATGAATCATGAATTGAATCATGAATCATGAACCGAATCATGAATCATGAATTATGAATCATGAATTGAATCATGAATCATGAATTGAATCAAGAATCATTAATCATAAATTATGCATCATGAATTATGAATCATAAATCATGAATTATGCATCATGAATTGAATCATGAATCATGAATTGAATCAAGAATCATGAATCATGAATTGAATCAAGAATCATGAATCATGAATCATGAATTGAATCATGAATCATGAATTGAATCATGAATCATGAATCATGAATTGAATCATGAATCATGAATCATGAATTGAATCATGAATCATGAATCATGAATCATGAATTGAATCATGAATCATGAATCATGAATCGAATCATGAATCAAGAATCATGAATCGAATCATGAATCATGAATTGAATCATGAATCGAATCATGAATCATGAATCGAATCATGAATCAAGAAACATGAATCGAATCATGAATTGAATCATGAATCATGAATCATGAAATGAATCATGAATCATGAATCATGAATCATTAATTGAATCATGAATCATCAATCATGAATTATTAATTGAATCATGAATCAAGAATCATGAATCATGAATAATGAATTGAATCATGAATCATGAATTGAATCATGAATCATGAATTGAATCATGAATCGAATCATGAATTATGAATCATGAATTGAATCATGAATCATGAATTGAATCATGAATCATGAATTATGAATCGAATCATGAATCATGAATCAAGTATCATGAATCGCATTATGAATCATGAATTGAATCATGAATCATGAATTGAATCATGAATCATGAATCAAATCATGAATCGAATCATGAATCATGAATTGAATCATAAATCATGAATCATAAATCATTAATTAAATCATGAATCATGAATCATGAATTGAATCATGAATCATGAATCATGAATTATGAATCATGAATTGAATCATGAATCATGAATCATAAATCATGAATTATGAATCATGAATTGAATCATGAATTATAAATCATGAATTATGAATCATAAATCATGAATTATGAATCATTAATTGAATCATGAATCATGAATCATGAATTATGAATCATGAATTATGAATCATGAATTATGAATCATAAATCATGAATTATGAATCATGAATTGAATCATGAATCATGAATTATGAATCATAAATCATGAATTATGAATCATGAATTGAATCATGAATCATGAATTGAATCAAGAATCATAAATCATGAATCATGAATCATGAATTGAATCATGAATCATGAATTCAATCATGAATCAAGAATTATGCATCATGAATTGAATCAAGAATCATGAATCATGAATTGAATCAAGAATCATGAATCATGAATAATGAATTGAATCATGAATCATGAATCATGAATTGAATCATGAATCATGAATCATGAATCAAATCAAGAATCGAATCATGAATCGAATCATGAATCGAATCATGAATCATGAATTGAATCATGAATCGAATCATGAATCATGAATCGAATCATGAATCATGAATCAAGAATCATGAATCATGAATCATGAAATGAATCATGAATCATGAATCATTAATTGAATCATGAATCATGAATTATTAATTGAATCATGAATCATGAATCATGAATTGAATCATGAATCATGAATCATGAATTGAATCATGAATCATGAATCATTAATTGAATCATGAATCATGAATCGAATCATAAATCATGAATTGAATCATGAATCATGAATTAAATCATGAATCATAAATCATGAATCGAATCATGAATCATGAATCATGAATCATGAATTGAATCATGATTCATGATTCTATTCATGATTCATGATTCAATTCATGATTCATGATTCAATTCATGATTCATGATTCAATTCATGATTCAATTCATGACTCGATTCATGATTCATGATTTATGATTCATTATTCAATTCATGATTCATGAATCAATGATTCATGATTCATGATTCAATTAATGATTCATGATTCATGATTCAATTCATGATTCGATTCATGATTCATGATTCGATTCATGATTCATGATTCAATTCATGATTCATGATTCATGATTCTTGATTTATGATTCATGATTCGATTCATGATTCATGATTCAATTCATGATTCAATTCATGATTCAAATCATGATTCATGATTCCATTCATGATTCATGATTCAATTATTGATTCATGATTCATGATTCAATTCATGATTCATGATTCAATTCATGATTTATAATTCATGATTCAATTCATGATTCATGATTCAATTCATGATTCATGATTCAATTTATGATTCATGATTCATGATTCAATTTATGATTCATGATTTGATTCATGATTCCTGATTCATGATTCATGATTCAATTCATGATTCATGATTCGATTCATGATTCTTGATTCATGATTCATGATTCGATTCATGATTCATGATTCAATTCATGATTCATTATTCATGATTCAATTCATGATTTATGATTCAATTCATGATTTATAATTCATGATTCAATTCATGATTTGATTCATGATTCTTGATTCATAATTCATGATTCGATTCATGATTCAATTCATGATTCATGATTCATGATTCAATTCATGATTTATTATTCAATTCATGATTCAATTCATGATTCATGATTCAATTCATGATTCAATTCATGATTCATGATTCAACTTATGATTCATGATTCAATTCCTGAATCATGATTCATGATTTCAATTCATGATTCATGATTCAATTCACAAGTCATAATTCAATTCATGATTCATGATTCGATTCATGATTCAATTCATAATTCGATTCATGATTCAATTCATGATTCAATTCATGATTCATGATTCAATTCTTGATTTATGATTCCATTCATGATTCAATTCATGATTCATGATTCATGATTCAATTCATGATTCATGATTCAATTCATGATTCATAATTCATGATTCAATTCATGATTCATAATTCATGATTCATGATTCAATTCATGATTCATAATTCATGATTCATGATTCAATTCAATTCATGATTCAATTCATGATTCATGATTCATGATTCAAGATTCAATTCATGATTCATGATTCATGATTCAATTAATGATTCATGATTCAATTCATGATTCATGATTCAATTCATGATTCATGATTCAATTCATGATTCATGATTTATGATTCAATTTATGATTCATGATTCATGATTCAATTCATGATTCAATTCATGATTCAATTCATAATTCATGATTCATGATTCATGATTCAATTCATAATTCATGATTCATGATTCAATTCATGATTCATGATTTGATTCATGATTCATGAATTAATTCATGAATCATGATTTATGATTCAATTCATGATTCATGATTCAAATCATGATTCATGATTCAATTCATGATTCATGATTCATGATTTAAATCATGATTCATGATTAAAGTCATTATTCATGATTCAATTCCTGATTCAATTCATGATTTATGATTCAATTTATGATTCATGATTCATGATTCTATTCATGATTCATGATTCAATTCATGATTCAATTCATGATTCATGATTCAATTCATGATTCATGATTCAATTCATGATTCAATTCATGATTCATGATTCAATTCATGATTCAATTCATGATTCATGATTCAATTCATGATTCATAATTCATGATTCATGATTCAATTCATAATTTATAATTCATGATTCATGATTCAATTCATGATTCAATTATCTGTACCCAGGGCCTTATTTAGAGTTGCCCGTGTACCTTGGCGGATGAATAAGCCCTGATCTAGTTTCTGTGTTATCCACATACTGATATCACCCTACCAAACACTAATTCTTCCAGTATTTATACTGGGATACAATAGGTGGTTTAAAAACTAAAGAAAAATGTAAATAAGATTAATATAAAACCATTCACTATCCCCCACCTATGCCTAGTTTGCTTATGTGATAAATGTTGCCCTTTTCAATCATTGTGCAAAATAATAAAAACATTATTTAGTTTAATTATGTGCAAACTTTTCTATTATAATGGGCACTGACTATTAGTTATAAACATGTTTATCCTGTAAAGCACAATTAATTTTAACTTGCACGATTCATCTCACATGTTCTTCACTCTTTTGTACGCGTTACACCTGAAGCAAAGTTTGTCTCCTTTACAAAAGTATAGGCGGGCGCAAAACAGTCAAATTCATTTGCTAAAAGGTGTCAAATGAGTGTATTGGTGATAAATTCACTAAAAATAGTGCGCACCACAGAGGGTGGTGAAATAATTTTGCACCAAATTCATTTAACGAGAAAATACCCCTGGAACTCAGGCAGAGAATGTGAAATGCACCAGATATCAATTAGAGATGTTCACGGACCCCCGTGTTTTGGTTTTAGATCTGGATTAAGTTCTTGTTTTAGTTTTGGTTTTGTTTTGGTTTTGGTGTTGGACATGTATTTTTTTATAAAACTGGTAAAATATGCTAAAAACACATAATTTTGCACTTTTTTGTTCCTACATTATTATTAACCTCAATAACACTAATTTCCAGTCATTTTCAGTCAAATTTGACCACCTCACAGGTCTTATTTTCATACACTTTCGGACAAAGACTGAAGAAAGCTGGCTGGATGGTAAGCGACAAAGCAACGACACAAACACACGGCAGTTCATAGTACATCTAGGAAACATTGCCACACAGCAGTGGCAGAAAAGAAAAATGGAGCAAGATGGAATTGTACTTGGGCCCTCCCTGCCACCCTTAAGATATTGAAAAGGACATGTACAGTTTAACAAACCATGCACTCCAGCAACAAGCAGTGCCACTTTTGTGGCTGAAGTGCTTGGTTTGTTTGGAACCCCACAGAACAAGCTACCAATAGCTTAGCTGCCTTAAGTCTAACAGTGCTGTCAATGACCTCTCTACATTATTAAACCATGTCTGCTCGTGCTTCATCTTTAATCTCCTTCTCCTCTGTGGATACCTCCCTCTCATCCCTGAAGAGCTGTCAAACTTACGTAGACACAGGAATAGATATTACAACTGGAGTGGCATTAGATCTGCTTCAGACAGACTGTGATACGGAACATGTGGGCAGCATGGAATCTGTCATCTTGGAATACGCTGCATTGAACAGAGATTTAAACCAATATATAGATGCAGAACTAGCGCTGGAAGAGAAAGGCAAATGCTTCATTCTTTCCTTGCCACCGCGTGTGTAGAATGGTATGTTGGCAATTTTAGCTTTTTCTGCAGTTAACTCTGCCTTGATTACAGGTGTTTATTTATTTATTTATTTTCCCTGACTTAAAAACACAATGCACTTTAACATAGGCTTTAGCAGTTGACGTAGAGGGATTACTATCATCATGACTGGTGCCAGCAGCTGCTTGGTGCTCCTGGTCTTCTGTGGACTGAAGTGAATCCATTTTGATGACACAGTACAATGTGACTGCAGATTTTGAAGAACACTGACAGCCCTATTATATGAAAATAATAAGGGCCTGTTGTGCCGTCCAACAGAGGTGTGGCCAGTGATGTGTGGGTGTGGCCAGACGTGTGAGGACATGGCCAGCACCATGGAGGGCATAGCTTGCACTTCCCTCCAACCACTTACATCTCCCTGTCACGGGCACTAGGAGTCTTTACCCAGGTATCACCAGATGATGGACTTACCAGAGCAGTATAGTTGGTAATATGGTACTCTGGTAGCGGGGTGACCACGGAACAGGAGACAGCAGATGGTAAGAGAATGCTCGAGGAAAGTCTATGACTAGCAGCACTGGTAATAGGTAGATAACTGTACACAAGGAACTGGATGGACAAGGAAACGTGAGGGTAGTCAGCTGTCTGCGTATAGCAAGTTGTACCGCTGTCTGGGTGAAGGAATGGAATCCAGGTGAAGGTATCAGGGGAGTCAGTGGTCTGCGTTAGCAAGTTGTACCACTGCTATGTGAAAGGATACTGAAAAATTGGTGTCACAGAAAACAGGAGACAGTGGTCTGCATCTAGCAAGTTGTACCACTGAAATATATATGTGAGGAGGAGCACGAGGAGATGAATGCAATGCAGAGTATACACGGGCAAACTGAACTTGATCCCACGATGATATGCACAATATAATGATAACTGAACAGCACTGCACAAATATACAAAGTCACAAGAACTATCCAGCCTAAAAGGAAACACAGTCAAATGATAGCAATAGTCTCAGTGGATAGGGAACTCCAGAGGAGAACAAACTCAGTCCAGCTAGGTATGCAATACACGAACACAGTCAATGAGAAGTATGCATACCGTGGTTCAGGAGAGCAGGCTGTCAGAGAGACGTGCAGGGATACCTGAACGGCAGGAGGCCGGCAGGATGAGAAATCACTGGAGGGTGTAAGCGGTAACCAAGTAGGTGCAGCGCACGGTAGGTAGACCAGCAAGGATTAAACAATACTCAGGAAGCAGTAGTATATAGAACTGGACACCTGGAGAACACGGGAGAGTTGAGGCGGTCTGATAACCAATAGCTGAGATGAAAGCAGCGGAGCGTTGACCCGATGCAGACAGGCGAGTTGACATAAGCAGGAACACTGTAGAAGCACGGAGACAGCGGATCAGCTGGCTGCAGTCACGATGAACACTGGAGAGTTGCGATGAGCAGGACTCTGAAGAAACACGGAGGCAGCGGATAGGAATCAGCTGGTGCAGTCACGATGAACACGGGAGAGTTGAAGTGAGCAGGATACAGTAGAAGCACGGAGGCAGCAGATAGGCATCAGCTGGTGCAGTCACGATGAACATGGAAAGTTGAAGTGAGCAGAATACTGTAGAAGCACGGAGGCAGCGGATAGGAATCAGCTGGTGCAGTCACGATGAACACGGGAGAGTTGAAGTGGTTTGGAAACCACTAACGAACAACAGGAATCAGCAGGAGCTGAATACACGAGGAAACACAGGAACACCTTCAGAGGCTCATGGGGAATGACACTCCAAGATCAGGCAACGAGGTATTGACCACAGGTGCTTTAAATAGGGAGTGTTGCCTGATCAGCCAATTAACTAAAAGGAACAGATACTGAAGGCTTGAAAGGGCTGCACATGCGCAGACCCTCAGGATGGTGGACGGCCACGGTTCCTAAACACACGAGAAGTAGCACTCACAGTCCGGTGAGTGACAGTACCCCCCCTTTTAAAGGTGGGCACAGAACACCTGGAACCGGGTTTGTCCGGATACTTGGAATAAAACTTCTTAAGAAGAGCTGGAGCGTTGAGATCTTCAGCTTTGATTCATGAGCGCTCCTCAGGACCAAAGCCCTTCCCAATGAACGAGGAAACGAAGAACTCCTCACGAAATTTTTGCATCCAATACATGAGTAATCTCAAAGTCCTCCTCCTGATGAATTTGAACTGGCCGAGGTGCTGAAGGAGGGACCGAGAAACGGTTGATGATGAGAGGTTTGAGCAAGGACACATGGAAGGCGTTGGAAATACGAAGATTCTTAGGAAGTAGAAGTTTGAAACAAACTGGATTTATCACTTGAATGATCCTATACGGACCAATAAAACGAGGAGCGAATTTCATAGATGGAACCTTCAAACGAATATTTTTGGTAGATAACCAAACACGATCTCCGATTTTCAGTGGTGGAATAGCCCGTCTCTTTTTATCTGCAAAAGACTTATATCTGGCAGATGTCTTCTTTAAACAGGTTTTGACCTGAGACCAAATATTTTTGAAGGTTTGACAAACAGTCTCTACAGCAGGAACTTGGGTGGGAGGGAGGGCAGGAAATTCCGAAAAAGACGGATGGTGACCGTAAACCACAAAGAATGGAGTTTTAGAAGATGACACATGGTACATTGTCACGGGCACTAGGAGTCTTTACCCAGGGATCACCAGGTGATAGGCTTACCAGAGCAGTATAGGTGGTAATATGGTACTCTGGTAGCAGGGTGATCACGGAACAGGAAATAGCAGATGATGAGATGCTCAGGAAAGTCTATGACTAGCAGCACTGGTAATATGGAGGTATAAATACACGAGGAACTGTATGGACAAAGGACACGTGAAGGTAGTCAGTGGTCTGCGGTAGCAAGTTGTACCACTGCTATAGTGAGGAGGAATGTCCAACAGAAACGAGGAGGTGATGAGAGTCAGCGGTCTGCGGATAGCAAGTTGTACCGCTGTCTGAGTGAAGGAATGGAATCCAAGTGGAGGTATCCGGGGAGTCAGTGGTCTGCGATAGCAAGTTGTACCACTGCTATGTGAGAGGATACTGGAACAGGTGATACAGGAAACAGGGATCAGTGGTCTGCCTCTAGCAAGTTGTACCACTGAATATATATGTGAGGAGGTGCACGGGGAGAGACTGCAACACAGGATATACACGGGCACCTTAAACTCGATCCACAGTAATATGCACAATATATATAAATGACTGAACAGCACTGCAATTATAGAAAGTCTCTTGAAGTAATCCGGCACAAGATAACACAGTCAATGATGGCAATAGACTCAGTGGATAGCAAACTCCAGAGGAGAACCAACACAGTCCAGCAAGATATGCAATACACCAGCACAGTCAATGAGAAGTATGCATACCGTGGTTCAGAAGCAGGCAGTCAGACAGGAGTGCAGAGATACCTGAGCGGCAGGAGGCCGGCAGGATGCGAAGTCCCTGGATGGGTGAAGCGGTGGTCTAGTAGGTGCAGCGCACAGGTAAGTAGACCAGCAGGGAAACAAATACACAGGAATCAGTAGAGCGTGGAACTGGACTCCTGGAGGACCCTGGAGAATGGTGATGGTCTAGCAGAGGGGTAAATGGTGAGACACGAATCCAATGCTGACAGGCGGGTAGAGACCAGCGGGAACACAGGAAAGCGTGGAGAGCGGATCAGCAGTAGATGGACGAGTAGAGCTGAGAGTAGCAGCAGCGGGACTCTGCGGACACACGGAGGTAGCCAATAGCAACCAGCAGGTGCAGTAACGATGGGAACCGGGAGAGCAGAGTTGAGCTGGAACTGTTGATCACGGAGAGTAGCGGATAGCAATAGTAGCAGCAGTCTCGAGGAAACACGGGAGAGTTGAGATGAGCTGAAGACTGAAGCGCACAGAGGCAGCGGATAGGAATCAGCCAAACAGTCACGATGAAACACAGACGAGTTGCAGGTTGAAGACTGTAGTGCACGGAGGCAGCGGATAGGAATCAGCTAACAGTCACGATGATGCACAGGTGAGAAGATGTAGATTGAAGACTGTAGTGCACGGAGGCAGCGGATAGGAATCAGCTAACAGTCACGATGATACACAGGATGGTAGAAGTGGTATGGGAACCACAGTAGTAGAAGTGGTTTGGAAACCACAGAGGTAGAAGTGGTTTGGAAACCACAGGAATCAGCAGCGCTGAATACACGAGGAAACACAGGAACACCTTCAGAGACTCATGGGGAATGAGACTCCAAGATCAGGCCACGTGGTATTGACCACAGGTGCTTAATATAGGGAGTGTTGCCTGATCTGCCAATTAAGTTAAAGGAACATACACTGAAGGATTAGAAAGGGCTGCGCATGCGCAGTCCCTCAGGATGGAGGACGACCACGGTTCCTAAATGTCCGGGAAGAAGCACTCACAGTCCGGTGAGTGACATACATGTTGTTATGAGAGAATTCAGCACAAGGAAGCAATTCTACCCAGTTGTCTTGATTGGCTGACGAGAACATCCTTATAAACGTCTCAAGATCTTGATTGACCCTTTCAGTTTGTACGTTTGATTGAGGATGGTAGGAAGATCAGAGTGAGAATCGTATGCCCAAGGTCTTACAAAGGGCACGCCAGAATCTGGAAACGAATTGTACTCCTCTATCTGACACAATCTCGAACGGACATCCATGAATACGAAAGATTTCTTTGATGAAATACTCAGCCAGAGTAGAAGAAGAAGGCAAACCAGTCAAGGGAACGAAATGCGCCATCTTCGAAAATCTGTCCACCACTACCCAAATAGTATTGCAGTTTTTACTAGGAGGAAGATCAGTAACAAAGTCCATACTAATATGGGTCCATGGCTTGGACGGAATGGGTAGTGGTTGAAGCAAACCCGCTGGAGTTCTGCGGGGGGTCTTGAACTGGGAACACAATTCACATGCGGCTACAAACTCTTTGACATCTCTCCTCATAGAAGGCCACCAGTAACTTCGAGAGAGGATTTCAAAGGTCTTGCGTTCACCAGAGTGTCCAGAAAAACGAGAAGAGTGAAACCACGAAAGGATTTTCTTCCTAAGAGCAGGAGGCACGAGGGTTTTCCCAAATGGTAGCACCTTAGTGGAAGAAGCAGCCAGAGAAACACATTTGGGGTCTAATATAGAGTGGTTGGGACCCTCTTCAACGTCTGAGGACGTCACAAAGGCTTGAGATAGAGCATCTGCTTTTTTATTCTTTGCAGCTGGTTTGAAGGTTATGATTAACTCAAAACGAGAAAAGAAAAGAGACCATCTTGCTTGACAAGGATTCAAACATTGAGCAGACTGTAGATATGACAAATTCTTATGATCAGTAAAAATTGTCACAGGATGACGAGCTCCCTCCAACAAGCATCTCCACTCCTCTAATGCTACTTTAATAGCCAGCAACTCCTTGTCCCCGATGGTGTAATTCTTCTCCGCAGGCAGAAGACCCCGAGAGTAAAAGGCACAAGGATGGAATTTTGTTGCTCCGATCTTTGGGAGAGAATGGCTCCTAAACCAACATTAGAGGCATCTACCTCTAGGAAGAAGGGAAGCGTCACATCAGGCTGTCGAAGAATGGGAGCAGAGGAGAAGGACTCTTTAAGAAACTGAAAGGCTTGAAGAGCCTCAGATGACCATTGCTTAGTATTGGCCCCTTTACGAGTTAGGGCCACAATAGGAGATGCAATCGAAGAGAAATCTTGAATGAAGCGTCTATAGTAATTGGCAAAACCTAAAAAATGCTGAATTGCACGAAGAGTAGTTGACTGAGGCCAATGTAACACAGCATTCACCTTTTCTGGATCCATCTGCAGACCAACTCCGGAGACAATATATCCCAAAAATGGAATCTGGGGCAACTCGAATGAACATTTTTTTAATTTGCAGAATAATGAATTTCTCCGGAGTCTGGAAATAACTTCTGCCACATGTTGATGATGAGAAGGCAGGTCCTGTGAAAAGATCAATATGTCGTCCAGATAGACGACGACACATACATATAACAAGTCCCGGAAGATCTCATTAATGAAGCCCTGGAAAACAGCGGGGGCATTACATAACCCAAAGGGCATTACTAAGTATTCATAATGCCCATCTCTGGTGTTGAAAGCTGTCTTCCATTCGTCACCGGACCTGATTCTAATTAAAGTAGGCACCACGAAGATCCAACTTGGTAAAGATCCGAGCTCCCTTAATCCGATCAAATAGCTCAGTAATAAGTGGAATGGGATACCGATTTTTGATAGTAATGGCGTTAAGTCCACGAAAATCTATGCAGGGGCGTAATGATCCATCCATCTTTTTTACAAAGAAGAAATCCTCGCTGGAGATTCTCTTGGATGTATTCAGATGTAGCTTGAGTTTCAGGTAACGAAAGTGGATACACACGACCCCTAGGAGGAGTCTTGCCAGGTAGAAGATCAATCGGACAATCCCACGAACGATGAGGAGGAAGACGTTCAGACTGAGTTTTATCAAATACATCGGCAAACGAAGCATACTGAGGAGGAAGTCCCGGTGAGGAAGGTGAAATGGAGGATTGCTGTATTTTAAGAGGAACGACTTGAGAGAGACAACGATGATGACATTCAGCTCCCCAATACGTAACTTGAGGAGTGCGCCAGTCAATCTGGGGAGAGTGACATTGAAGCCATGGAAGGCCTAAAACAATCAGACTTGTAGTAACAGGAAGAATTAAAAATGAAATTTCTTCTTGGTGTAGTACACCAATCTGAAGGGTTACTGGAGACGTACTCTGGGTGATGAGACCATTGATAATGCGTGATCCATCAATAGAAGTCACAGTAATAGGTGTCTTCAAAGTAATCACTGGTAGGGACCATTGATTCACGAGGGATTTAGAAATAAAATTTCCGGCAGCTCCAGAATCAATAAGTGCTTGGGACTTAAAGGATTTGGTAGCAAAGGAAACTGTAACATCAAAGGCACAGACTTTTAATTTCGTAGAACATGGAGAGGACTCCAGGGACCCTAACTTCACCTCTCCAGAACTGGTTAGGGCCTGGCATTTCCCAATTTTTTAGGGCATGAATTGAGCATATGTGTGGAATCAGCACAATAGATACAAAGTCTATTCTTTACTCTTCGCTCCCTCTCCTCAGACGTTAATTTGGAGCATCCTATCTCCATGGGTATCACAGGAGATGAAGCTGGGCGAAGTTGAGAAGTTGAGCGAAGAGGTGCTTTAACTGAAGTTGTTTTTTCAGACTCTCTTTCATGAAATCTCATGTCTACACGATGGCAAAGAGAAATCAAATCTTCTAAAGAAGTAGGTAGTTCTTGAGTAGTCAGTGCATTTTTTATCAGAAAGCCCCTGCCAGAAGGCGGCAATTAACGCTTCAGTGTTCCACTGAAGTTAAGAGGCTAATATCCTAAATTGAATGACGTACTGGCCTACTGTACGAGAACCCTGACGTAGACGGAGGATGCTGGATGCAGCGGAGATGACACGACCTGGTTCATCAAATACACTTCGGAACGTGGAAATAAATTTGGCACTATCCTGTAATAATGGATCATTTCTTTCCCACAGAGGGGAAGCCCATGCGAGAGCTTGTCCGGAAAACAAGGAAATGAGATAGGCCACTCTGGAACGATGAGTAGAGAAGTTTTGAGGTTGGAGCTCAAAATGAACTGAGCATTGATTGAGAAAACCCCTACATGTTTTGGGGTCTCCATCATACTTTGACGGAGTAGGCAGGTGAAGCGTGGAAGCCATAGACACCTGGGATGGCACTGGGGAAACGGAGGAAAGCACAGGAGCATCAACAGTAGCTGTGATATTTTGCCCAGATGTTCCTTGGGAGGCTAACTCCTGGTAACATTGCAGCAGCAGCTGTTGGCGAGCATCCTGTTGCTCCACACGGGTAACCAGATGCTGCAGCATCTCTTTAGCTGTAGGTGAAGGTATCAGGGGAGTCGGTGGTCTGCGTTAGCAAGTTGTACCACTGCTATGTGAAAGGATACTGGAAACTGGTGTCACAGAAAACAGGAGACAGTGGTCTGCATCTAGCAAGTTGTACCACTGAAATATATATGTGAGGAGGAGCACGAGGAGATGAATGCAATGCAGAGTATACACGGGCAAACTGATCTTGATCCCACGATGATATGCACAATATAATGATAACTGAACAGCACTGCACAAATATACAAAGTCACAAGAACTATCCAGCCTAAAAGGAAACACAGTCAAATGATAGCAATAGTCTCAGTGGATAGGGAACTCTGGAGGAGAACAAACTCAGTCCAGCTAGGTATGCAATACACGAACACAGTCAATGAGAAGTATGCATACCGTGGTTCAGGAGAGCAGGCTGTCAGAGAGACGTGCAGGGATACCTGAACCGCAGGAGGCTGGCAGGATGAGAAATCACTGGAGGGTGGAAGCGGTAACCAAGTAGGTGCAGCGCACGGTAGGTAGACCAGCAAGGATTAAACAATACTCAGGAAGCAGTAGTATATAAAACTGGACACCTGGAGAACACGAGAGAGTTGAGGCGGTCTGATAACCAATAGCTGAGATGAAAGCAGCGCAGCGTTGACCCGATGCAGACAGGCGAGTTGACATAAGCAGGAACACTGTAGAAGCACGGAGACAGCGGATCGGCTGGCTGCAGACACGATGAGTACTGGAGGGTTGCGATGAGCAGGACTCTGAAGAAACACGGAGGCAGCGGATAGGAATCAGCTGGTGCAGTCACGATGAACACGGAAAGTTGAAGTGAGCAGGATACTGTAGAAGCACGGAGGCAGCGGATAGGAATCAGCTGGTGCAGTCACGATGAACACGGGAGAGTTGAAGTGGTTTGGAAACCACTAACGAACAACAGGAATCAGCAG